>NC_069502.1:966309940-966534940 GCF_027579735.1 Bombina bombina
CTGGAAAGGTGCTTTGTCTATGCAGATAGTAATCCCTATAGGAGACATATCAGCCTGTATAGGCGCTTCATTGACGATTTGCTTCTGATATGGAAATCGAGTGAGGCAGAGGCAAGTGACTTTGTGCGCTACCTTAATGAAAGTGAAAATGGTGTGAATTTCACTTTTGAGTGGAATAAATCAACCATTAACTATCTAGATGTCACCCTTAGAGGGGTTGCTGACACAGGAAAGGTCATCACCCGCCTCTATAGAAAGCCTATTTCGGGTAACACACTCCTGCATAGCAGAAGTGCTCACCCGAGGCATGTTTTCCGAGGGATAGCCAAAGGTCAGCTATTGCGGACAAGACGGATCTGTAATACTGAGACAGACTTTGAGGAAGAGAGTACACACATGGTAAATCGATTGATAGAGAGAGGGTACCAGCCCAATATGGTGGAAAATGTGGCTAAGGAGGTGAGGAAAGTGGATAGACGTGATACCTTCAGAAGTAGACCAAACAAAAAGGGTGATAATAAAATCCTTTTTGTTACTCAATACTCTTCTGAATATAATGACATTTGTAATATCATAAGAAAATATTTCCCATTGTTATATGGGGATAAGGCTTTAAAAAAGACAGTGGAAAAGGGTTTCAATTGTGTTTACTCTAGGGGTCCAACTCTAGGTAACATTCTATCTCCATCCCTTTTACCCCAAAAGGAGACATCAGCCACATGGCTAGCTGTGAATGGTACATACAAATGTAGCAGTGCCAGATGTAAGGCGTGTGACTTTATAACAGAGGGAAAGAGATTTTACTCTTATGTAACCAATGATGCATTTGATACAAAAGGATGCATCAGGTGCTCAACCCAATTCGTCGTGTACCTCATTGAATGCACTCAACATCGCCGGCAATATGTAGGCATGACTACGAGAGATGTCCGTACGAGGATACGAGAACATCTAGGATATATCAAAAATGAAAAAACTTGTTCGGCTTTGGCAAAGCATTTCATTGAGGTACACGACGGAGATGTCAGTACATTTAATTGGAGGGCAATTGAACAGATTAAGCAACCCTCAAGAGGGGGTAATAAAGATGAGATTCTAGCCAGACAGGAAGCCTTCTGGATTTTCAAACTCCGTACACAGGTGCCGGAGGGCTTCAATTCTGAGTTTGATCTCATCAATCATTGGCATTAATGAATATTTTCCACTCTGACTTTATCTGATATTTATTATTTTTTTGAGCTTATTTTTGAGCTTATATATTAAGGGTCCTTTCAGAGGTCTGCTGAGAGTTCCATTATTACCTACACTGTTACCCTTTACATATTTATCCCATTGATTTGGACTGGTGCCCACTAGACCATATTTGTAACAATCATAATAGTTGTAATATTTGTAATACTGCCAATCTTCCACCGTGACTGATCTGGCAATAGTTTCTCTTGAAAACAAAACACACATATATATTGTTGCAATATTGTGATTGACAAGCTGGTTTCTGCTCTATAGATTCAAACTCACGGACTGGCTATATGTATAATATATATTACTATGGGCACTTTGAATGTGTTTAAACATACTCAATAGTAACATACATGTGTTTGAAAATATTTTATGGCTATCATTATCAAATAGTTTTCCCATGTTTTTTCCTTAATAATAGCTCTTATGGCAAATGAATTTGTTGGTGCTATCGATCACCACACATCTGTCCAAATATTTTAAGGTTTAAAGCAATATTTGTTTATCATGAGAATGGTCCTATTATTATTGATGGCATCTACGTTTTCTAAACCAGGCGTAAAATTTAAAAATTTAAAAATTTAAAATTTAAGATGGCCCTTACGAATTTAGTAACCATGTATATACTTTTGTATATTGTTGGAAATATATTCATTAACAGCCTATTGAGTGTTGAATAATTAACCATTGCTATTTCTAACATGATTACACCTTAGCTCTTAATAAAAGGTTCTACAATCTATTAGTAAAGGTTTTCTCTGCTCATTGCATAGAGCTCTAACCTGCAGATCAGTTTTCAAGATTACTAGATCATTGCATTGTATAAATTTATAAATTGTATTTTGTATTAAACAAGCGATTGAATTGAAGTTCTATAGCCATAGTTGGAATATTTTCATGTTAAATGCTGCATTTAGATGCAACAAGTAATTTACTAGTAAGAGGTTAATATGTAAGGGAGGGGTTGTAACCTCCCATTAACATTGACCAATCACTGTGTTAAGCAATCCCTTTAAATATGTTCACCTCTTAAGTGATTGCAGGTTTATGATTACGGCACTGCCGAAACTAGTCAACCACCTGCATTCCTTTTACCTGTTTGCTGTGATGTGAAGTATTGTTTTAAACAAGAAGAATAAAGAATTGGTTTTTATGCACACAAGGAACCGACTGCTGCCTCATCTTTTGCTATCTATTAATTCATAGCTATTTATTCACAGAATTCAGAAATTATTGTAAAATTACCTAAAAAGAATATATATATATATATATATATATATATATATATATATATATATATATATAAAGATTAATTATCACATTCCATATTAATTTTACAGGCAACTTTGTATTTATTTTAACTAGGTACAATAGCTATTAAATAGTTAATAACTATTTAATAGCTACCTAGTTAAAATAAGTACAAAATAAATTACCTGTAAAAAAAATCCTAACCTAAGTTACAAATACACCTAACACTACACTATCATTAAATAAATTACCTACAATTAGCTAACTTAAAATACAATAAAATAAACTATTCTATAATACAAAACCTCCCCACTAAATTACAAAAAATAAAAAAGAATTACAAGATGTTTAAACTAATTACACCTAATCTAAGCCCCCTAATAAAATAAAAAATCCCCCCAAAATAAAACAAATCCCTACCCTATTCTAAACTACCAAAGTAATCAGCTCTTTTACCAGCCCCTAAAAGGGCTTTTTGCGGGGCATTGCCCCAAAGTAATCAGCTCTTTTACCTGAAAATAAAAATACAATACCCCCCCCAACATTACAACCCACCACCCACATACCCCTACTCTAACCCACCCAAACCCCCCTTAAAAAACCTATTGCTAACCCCCTAAAGATCATCCTACCTTGAGTCGTCTTCACCCAGCCGAGCTGAATTCTTCATCCAAGGTGCGCAGAGGAGGTCCTTCATCCGGTAGAAGTCTTCATCCAAGCGGGGCAAGAAGAGGTCCTCCATCCGGTAGAAGTGTTCATCCAGGCGGCGTCTTCAATCTTCATCCATCCGGAGCGGAGCGGAGCCATCTTCAAAGGAGCCGACGCAGAGCCATCCTCTTTAACCAACGACTTCCCGATGAATGAAGGTTCCTTTAAGGGACGTCATCCAAGATGCATCGATCGGAACAGCCAACAGCCAATAAACAGCCAATAGAATGCGAGCTCAATACGATTGGCTGATTGGATCAGCCAATCGGATTGAACTTCAATCTGATTGGCTGATTGCATCAGCCAATCAGATTTTTTCTACCTTAATTCCGATTGGCTGATAGAATCCTATCAACCAATAGGAATTGAAGGGACGCCATCTTGGATGACGTCCCTTAAAGGAACCTTCATTCGTCGGGAAGTCGTCGGTCGAAGAGGATGGCTCCGCGTCGGCTCCTTTGAAGATGGCTCCACTCCACTCCGGATGGATGAAGATGAAGACGCCGCCTGGATGAACACTTCTACCGGATGGAGGACCTCTTCTTGCCCCGCTTGATGAAGACTTCTACCGGATGAAGGACCTCCTCTGCGCACCTTGGATGAAGAATTCGGCTTGGCTGGGTGAAGACGACTCAAGGTAGGATGATCTTCAGGGGGTTAGCGATAGGTTTTTTAAGGGGGGTTTGGGTGGGTTAGAGTAGGGGTATGTGGGTGGTGGGTTGTAATGTTGGGGGGAGTATTGTATTTTTATTTTCAGGTAAAAGAGCTGATTACTTTTGGGGCAATGCCACGCAAAAAGCCCTTTTAAGGGCTGGTAAAAGAGCTGATTACTTTGGTAGTTTAGAATAGGGTAGGGATTTTTTTTATTTTGGGGGGATTTTTTAAAAAAATTTAGAAAAAATCTGGGGGGATTTTTTAAAAAAATTTAGAAAAAATCTGATTGGCTGATGCAATCAGCCAATCAGATTGAAGTTCAATCCGATTGGCTGATCCAATCAGTCAATCGTATTGAGCTTGCATTCTATTGGCCGATCGGAACAGCCAATAGAATGCGAGCTCAATACGATTGGCTGATTGGATCAGCCAATCGGATTGAACTTCAATCTGATTGGCTGATTGCATCAGCCAATCAGATTTTTTCTACCTTAATTCTGATTGGCTGATAGAATCCTATCAACCAATAGGAATTGAAGGGACGCCATCTTGGATGACGTCCCTTAAAGGAACCTTCATTCGTCGGGAAGTCGTCGGTTGAAGAGGATGGCTCCGCGTCGGCTCCTTTGAAGATGGCTCCACTCCACTCCGGATGGATGAAGATGAAGACGCCGCCTGGATGAACACTTCTACCGGATGGAGGACCTCTTCTTGCCCCGCTTGATGAAGACTTCTACCGGATGAAGGACCTCCTCTGCGCACCTTGGATGAAGAATTCGGCTTGGCTGGGTGAAGACGACTCAAGGTAGGATGATCTTCAGGGGGTTAGCGATAGGTTTTTTAAGGGGGGTTTGGGTGGGTTAGAGTAGGGGTATGTGGGTGGTGGGTTGTAATGTTGGGGGGAGTATTGTATTTTTATTTTCAGGTAAAAGAGCTGATTACTTTTGGGGCAATGCCACGCAAAAAGCCCTTTTAAGGGCTGGTAAAAGAGCTGATTACTTTGGTAGTTTAGAATAGGGTAGGGATTTTTTTTATTTTGGGGGGATTTTTAAAAAAAAAAAATTGGGGGGGATTTTTTTAAAAAATTTAGAAAAAATCTGGGGGGATTTTTTAAAAAAATTTAGAAAAAATCTGATTGGCTGATGCAATCAGCCAATCAGATTGAAGTTCAATCCGATTGGCTGATCCAATCAGTCAATCGTATTGAGCTTGCATTCTATTGGCCGATCGGAACAGCCAATAGAATGCAAGCTCAATACGATTGGCTGATTGGATCAGCCAATCGGATTGAACTTCAATCTGATTGGCTGATTGCATCAGCCAATCAGATTTTTTCTACCTTAATTCTGATTGGCTGATAGAATCCTATCAACCAATAGGAATTGAAGGGACGCCATCTTGGATGACGTCCCTTAAAGGAACCTTCATTCATCGGGAAGTCGTCCGTTGAAGAGGATGGCTCCGCGTCGGCTCCTTTGAAGATGGCTCCACTCAACTCCGGATGGATGAAGATGAAGACGCCGCCTGGATGAACACTTCTACCGGATGGAGGACCTCTTCTTGCCCCGCTTGATGAAGACTTCTACCGGATGAAGGACCTCCTCTGCGCACCTTGGATGAAGAATTCGGCTTGGCTGGGTGAAGACGACTCAAGGTAGGATGATCTTCAGGGGGTTAGCGATAGGTTTTTTAAGGGGGGTTTGGGTGGGTTAGAGTAGGGGTATGTGGGTGGTGGGTTGTAATGTTGGGGGGAGTATTGTATTTTTATTTTCAGGTAAAAGAGCTGATTACTTTTGGGGCAATGCCACGCAAAAATCCCTTTTAAGGGCTGATAAAAGAGCTGATTACTTTGGTAGTTTAGAATAGGGTAGGGATTTTTTTTATTTTGGGGGGATTTTTTATTTTATTAGGGGGCTTAGATTAGGTGTAATTAGTTTAAACATCTTGTAATTCTTTTTTATTTTTTGTAATTTAGTGTTTGTTTTTTGTAATTTAGAATAGTTTATTTTATTGTATTTTAAGTTAGCTAATTGTAGGTAATTTAATTAATTTAATGATAGTGTAGTATTAGGTGTATTTGTAACTTAGGTTAGGATTTATTTTACAGGTAATTGTGTACTTATTTTAACTAGGTAGCTATTAAATAGTTATTAACTATTTAATAGCTATTGTAGCTAATTAAAATAAATACAAAGTTGCCTGTAAAATAAATATAAATCCTAAAATAGCTACAATGTAATTATTAATTATATTGTAGCTATATTAGGGTTTATTTTCTAGGTAAGTATTTAGTTTTAAATAGGATTATTTTAGTTAATTTTAGGAATATTATTTTGTTTAAATTATATTTATGTTAGGGGGTGTTAGGGTTAGGGTTAGAGTTAGGTTTAGGGGTTAATAATTTTATTATAGTAGCGGCGACGGTGCGGGCGGGAGATTAGGGGTTAATAATTGTAGGTAGGTGGCGGCGATGTTAGGGAGGGCAGATTAGGGGTTAATACAATTTATTCTAGTGTTTACGAGGCGGGAGTGCGGCGGTTTAAGGGTTAATACATTTATTATAGTGGCGGCGAGGTCCGGTCGGCAGATTAGGGGTTAATAAGTGTAGGTAAGGTGGCGGCAACATTGGGGGGGCAGATTAGGGGTTAATAAATATAATATAGGGGTCGGCGATGTTAGGCACAGCAGATTAGGGGTTCATAGGGATAATGTAGGTTGCGGCGGTGTACGGAGCGGCAGATTAGGGGTTAATAATATACAGCAGGTGTCAGCAATAGTGGGGGCGGCAGATTAGGAGTTAATAAGTGTAAGGTTAGGGGTGTTTAGACTCGGGGTTCATGTTAGGGTGTTAGGTGCAGACTTAGAGAGTGTTTCCCCATAGGAAACAATGGGGCTGCGTTAGGAGCTGAACGCTTCTTTTTTGCAGGTGTTAGGTTTTTTTCAGCCCAAACTACCCTATTGTTTCCTATGGGGATATTGTGCACGAGCACGTTTTTCCAGCTTACCGCTACCATAAGCAACGCTGGTATTGAGGGTTGAAGTGGAGCTAAATTAGGCTCAACGCTCCCTTTTCTGAGCCTAACGCAGCCCCTCAGACAACTATAAATACCAGCGTTGTCTTAAGGGTGCGGTGGGGAAAAAGCAGCGTTAGCTACGCGGTTCTTTACCGACAAAACTCTAAATCTAGCCTTCTGGGTTTCTCACTGAAATTATTTACACACAACTACTACAGTCATAAGACATATGGTTGTAAACAATTCTCTTGGATCAATTTACAAGCTCAAAGACAGCTCAATGTTTTTTCCTTAAGAAGATGATGTTAGAATAATCTGATTTGACTACATAGCTAAAGTGACAGGTTAGGGTGGAACTGTAGATGTCGTTTTTCTAGATTTCAGTATATTAGGGTTTGTAACACTGTCATAAGCTGCATAGCTTAAGTCTACAATCAGAAATAGTGGGCAGACCCGGCAGAGTGAAGGCTAATTGAGAGCGGAAAAAAACAAAAACAAAAAAAAAAACTTTGCAACATACTTTATTTATTTTACCTCTTTTTTCCTGTAATTAACGCTGAAAAAGTTTCCAAGTCTTAGAATTGGCTGTGCATACTGCAGACTTCACAAGCCTAATCCTGCTACATATTTGTCTTTAACTGTAAAACAATGTGACCTAAATTACAAGTGGAGCACTATAGATAGCACTGGGTGTGCTATAAATATTGTGGGGCAGCGCTAAGATTAGCGCAAATCTGGTATTACAAATCTAAGGTAAAAGAGAATATCCAGGGAATGTATAGCACGTCTGACATTCCTTTAGCCCAATGTTTCTCAACCGTGTTCCTCAAGAAACCCTAAAAAGCAAGATTTTGATTATAGCTGAACTAGAACACAGGTGAAATAATCAGCTGATGGGTGAGAGCAGGTTAGTAACCATGGTTAGTTGGGCGATGACGTCGCTCTAGTCCAGGGGGGGTGTGGAACGCTGTAATCCAATCCAAGAAGAGATCCAGGCAAGCCCATAAAAAGATATGCGTGCACTGTTAGCGTGGTGCCAGCCAAATGTAAGAGCCGAGCCAGCCCCAAAATGTAGATTCAAATGTGAACATAGGCAGCACTCCAACAAAAAAACCTTTGTTGTAAAATGAAAAAAACTTTATTTCATAAGATTAAAACCAGCACAAAAAACGGCTTTCTGCTTTTTGTGTATCATTTGTGTTTTAATACTTGGCAAGTGTGACAACATTTAAAGGGACACTGTACCCAATTTTTTTCTTTCATGATTCAGATAGAGCATGACATTTTAAGCAACTTTCTAATTTACTCCTATTATCAAATTTTCTTCATTCTCTTGGTATCTTTATTTTAAATGCAAGAATGTAAGTTTAGATGCCGGCCCATTTTTGGTGAACAACCTGGGTTGTCCTTGCTGATTGGTGGATAAATTAATCCACCAATAAAAAAGTGCTGTCCAGAGTCCTGAACCCCAAAAAAAGCTTAGATGCCTTCTTTTTCAAATAAAGATAGCAAGAAAACGAAGAAAAATTGATAATAGGAGTAAATTAGAAAGTTGCTTAAAATCGCATGCTCTATCTGAATCACGAAAGAATAAATTTGGGTTCAGTGTCCCTTTAAGTAATCATATTATGGTAACTTATAATGTACTTGAATATTTATATTTCTTGTGTTGTTAATGTCACTTAGCCGCACTGTGAATTATAATAATCTATGTTCGATTATGGACATCTTTGAGGCTATCTTTCAAAATATGATGCAATGAGGCCTAGTTATCAAGCCGTCAACCTCAAATACGCTGGAATTCCGCAGCGTATTTGTGGAGAGGCTGATTCGCCTTAGTTATCAAAGGCTAGAGACCGGCAAAAGTAGAATTTTGTGACGTAAACTTCGATCCGCCGGACTCAGTCCGACACAGATCGATTCTTACGTCACTCCAGATGTTCCGCACACAAGTTCAGCATAATCTGACTACTTTTGCTAGTTATCAAAAAACTAGCAGGTACGCTCTGCACTTTTCCGGCCCAGCGTACCTGGTTTTCAAACCGCCACCCTGGAGGCGGCGGATCCCATAGGAATCAATGGGAGTCTGACCATAGCGAAAGTACAAGTTCGCTGCTGCCAGACATCCCATTGATTCCTATGGGAACTGTCTACACCTAACACCCTAACATGTACCCCGAGTCTAAACACCACTAATCTGTCCCCCCTACACCGCCGCAACTAAATAAAGTTATTACCCCCTAAACCGCCGCTCCCGGAGCCCACCGCAAGCTACTCTATACATATTAACCCCTAAACCGCCGCTCCCTGACCCCGCCGCAACTATATCAAATGTATTAACCCCTAAACTGCCGCTTCTGGAGCCCACCGCAAGCTACTCTATACATATTAACCCCTAAACCGCCGCTCCCGGAGCCCACCGCAACCTATATTAAATTTATTAACCCCTAATCTGCCCCCCCTACACCGTCGCCACCTATAATACATTTAATAATTACATTGTAGCTATTTTAGGAATTATATTTATTTTACAGGTAACTTTGTATTTATTTTAGCTAGTTAGAATAGTTATTAAATAGTTATTAACTATTTAATAACTACCTAGCTAAAAGAAATACAAAATCACCTGTAAAATAAATCCTAACCTAAGTTACAATTAAACCTAACACTACACTATCATTAAATAAATTAAATAAATTACCTACAAATAACTACAATTAAATACAATTACATAAACTAACTAAAGTACAAAAAATAAAAAATCTAAGTTAAAAAAAATAAAAAAAATTGGTTACAAACATTTTAAAAATATTACAACAATTTTAAGCTACTTACACCTAATCTAAGCCCCCTAATAAAATAACAAACCCCCCCAAAATAAAAAAAATGCCCTACCCTATTCTAAATTAAAAAAGTTCAAAGCTCTTTTACCTTACCAGCCCTTAAAAGGGCCATTTGTGGGGCATGCCCCAAAGAATTCAGCTCTTTTGCCTGTAAAAGAAAAATACAACCCCCCCAACATTAAAACCCACCACCCACATACCCCTAATCTAACCCAAACCCCCCTTAAAATGACCTAACACTAATCCCCTGAAGATCATCCTACCTTTAGTCGTCTTCACTCAGCCAAGCCACCGATGGAACTGAAGAGGAGACCCGGACCGGCAGAAGTGATCCTCCAAGCGGCGCTGAAGAAATCTTCCATCCGATGAAGTGATCCTCCAAGCGGCGCTGAAAAAGTCTTCCATCCGGGCAATGTCATCTTCCAAGAGGCGCTGAAGAAGTCTTCTATCCGGGCGATGTCATCTTCCAAGCCGGGTCTTGAATCTTCATCCCGCCGACGCGGAACATCCTTCTTTACCGACGGACTACCGACGAATGAAGGCTCCTTTAAGGGACGTCATCCAAGATGGCATCCCTTCAATTCCGATTGGCTGATAGGATTCTATCAGCCAATCGGAATTAAGGTAGGAAAAATCTGATTGGCTGATTGAATCAGCCAATCAGATTCAAGTTCAATCCAATTGGCTGATCCAATCAGCCAATCAGATTGAGATTGCATTCTATTGGCTGATCGAAACAGCCAATAGAATGCGAGCTCAATCTGATTGAACTTGAATCTGATTGGCTGATTCAATCAGCCAATCAGATTTTTCCTACCTTAATTCCGATTGGCTGATAGAATCCTATCAGCCAATCGGAATTGAAGGGACGCCATCTTGGATGACGTCCCTTAAAGGAGCCTTCATTCGTCGGTAGTCCGTCGGTAAAGAAGGATGTTCCGCGTCGGCGGGATGAAGATTCAAGACCCGGCTTGGAAGATGACATCGGCCGGATAGAAGACTTCTTCAGCGCCTCTTGGAAGATGACATCGCCCGGATGGAAGACTTTTTCAGCGCCGCTTGGAGGATCACTTCATCGGATGGAAGAATTCTTCAGCGCCGCTTGGAGGATCACTTCTGCCGGTCCGGGTCTCCTCTTCAGTTCCATCGGTGGCTCGGCTGAGTGAAGACGACTAAAGGTAGGATGATCTTCAGGGGATTAGTGTTAGGTTATTTTAAGGGGGGTTTGGGTTAGATTAGGGGTATGTGGGTGGTGGGTTTTAATGTTGGGGCGGTTGTATTTTTCTTTTACAGGCAAAAGAGCTGAATTCTTTGGGGCATGCCCCACAAATGGCCCTTTTAAGGGCTGGTAAGGTAAAAGAGCTTTGAACTTTTTTAATTTAGAATAGGGTAGGGCATTTTTTTATTTTGGGGGGGTTTGTTATTTTATTAGGGGGCTAAGATTAGGTGTAAGTAGCTTAAAATTGTTGTAATATTTTTAAAATGTTTGTAACCTATTTTTTTTATTTTTTGTAACTTAGCTTTTTTATTTTTTGTACTTTAGTTAGTTTATGTAATTGTATTTAATTGTAGTTATTTGTAGGTAATTTATTTAATTTATTTAATGATAGTGTAGTGTTAGGTTTAATTGTAACTTAGGTTAGGATTTATTTTACAGGTGATTTTGTATTTCTTTTAGCTAGGTAGTTATTAAATAGTTAATAACTATTTAATAACTATTCTAACTAGCTAAAATAAATACAAAGTTACCTGTAAAATAAAAATAAATCCTAAGATAGCTACAATATAATTATTATTTATATTGTAGCTATATTAGGGTTTATTTTAAAGGTAAGTATTTAGTTTTAAATAGGAATAATTTATTAAAGTATAGTATAGTGTTAGGTGTAATTGTAACTTATGTTAGTTTTTATTTTACAGGTAAATTTCTCTTTATTTTAGCTAGGTAGCTATTAAATAGTTAATAACTATTTAATAGCTATTGTACCTAGTTAAAATAAATTGAAATTTGCCTGTAAAATAAAAATAAATCCTAAGATAGCTACAATATAATTATTATTTATATTGTAGCTATATTAGGGTTTATTTTAAAGGTATTTAGTTTTAAATAGGATTAATTTAGTTCATAATAGAAATATTATTTAGATTTATTTAATTAATATTTAAGTTAGGGGGGTGTTAGGGTTAGTGTTAGACTTAGGTTTAGGGGTTAATAAATTTATTACAGTGGCGGCGGTGTAGTGGGGGGCAGGATAGGAGTTAATAAATTTGTTATAGGTGGCGAATAGGTGTAGGGGGGGCAGAATAGGGGTTAATAGGTATAATGTAGGTGGCAGCGGTGTCCGGGAGCGGCAGTTTAGGGGTTAATACATTTATCAGAGTTGCGGCAGGGTCTAGGAGCGGCGGTTTAGGGGTTAATACATTTATCAGAGTTGTGGGAGGGTCTAGGAGCGGCGGTTTAGGGGTTAATAACTTTATTTAGTTGCGGGGGGCTCCGGGGGCGCCGGTATAGGGGGTAGAACAGTGTAGTTAGTGTGAGTGCTTAGTGACATGCTAGCAATAAAGCTGGGAAAAAGCCGAAGAGCAGCGAGATCGGATGAGTGATAACTCTCACAGTCCGCTGCTCATCGCCCCGCGGATTTTTGACAGCTTTATTTGATAACTTAGGCGAAATTTTTCAGGTCCGCGGCGGCAATGTGAGGCAAGCTTAGGCGGGCGTATTGGGCCGGCGAAGGCAGGAAAGTTGACACGTTGATAACTACCCCCCAATATGTGTTGATTCACTTACTATGTAACTATGTATCATTCAAATTCTGATTTGAAATTGATTTGTTCACTCGTTTTATGTCACATATATAGCTTCCATATATGTACAACACACCCTTGTTTATGTGCCGTTTCCTTGGAAATGGTTTCTCTATGAATGTGATTGGATACAAGTTCTTTTAAAAGGGTGTGTTTTACAAACAGGGAGTCATCCTATGATTAAATGCCGCACGGCACGAAAAATGTCAGGACTCCACCTCCTCCTCCCTTTGTGAATTGACGTTTTTTGTGCTGGTTTTAATCTTATGAATTAAAGTTTTTTTCATTTTACAACAAAGGTTTTTTGTTGGAGTGCTGCCTATTTTCACATTAGTAACCATGGTTACTGACCAGCTGATTATTTCCCCTGTGCTCTAGTTTAGCTATAATGAAAACCTGGTTTGTTGGGGGTACTTGACGACCGCAATTGAGAAACACGTTAGCACACCTTATACTTTTGATGGATACCACAGCTGTGCTAAACATCTCTTATATTACAAGTTGTAAATTATGTGTTGTGCTCATGTGCAACACATAACAGGACAAAAAAAGTTAAGTGATTTTTTTCATACAGGTGGTGAGAGTGCATGGTCCATTACACAAGGGAATTACTCTTCCCTACCACTATCAGAAGGCAAAGATTCCCAAGACACAACATTTCTATAAACCCCTCCCACCTCACCAGAACCTCAGTCTTCTCTCTGCCTCTGGAGGTGGACAAACGTGAAGATGTGCATTTGATTCTTCAGAGAGAGTGGTTCTCAGATTGCTTGTCGAAGGGATATATTTGTAGTATTTGAAGTGACATATATTTCACCAGTGTGGATTTAGTCACAAGCCTTGCCATGGGGGTCACAGGGACTTGTCCTTTGCCTCTACCTGTTAGTTCATCAATATACTCCTATTCCAGTTCCTATACTGGTTTCCTCCAGTAGCAGAGTGCCTTTGAGTAAGTAATTATTTTTTATGAACTTGATACTTTTTATATATGTACATAGCCTTGGGACAGTTATATTTATGTGATATTTGCCCTTTTAACGAGTCAATATATTTATTTTTAATTGCATTTTTTTTCTCACGCGGGTATATTTTTTGACACTTCAGTGTTTTCACACATATATTTTGAAGCACACTAGTTTTTTATTGCGCACAGATTTTCTGACGCACATGATACTGTGCATACTATTTGGCAACCTTTTCTATTATATATGATGTAAGTTTGACGTGTGCCTTCCTTTACAAATATGCTGTCTGGATGTAAGATGTACTTGTCTTGTATTAGTGATTTTTCAAATTGTACGTTTTTAAGAGTTTTTTTCATAAGGGGTAAGTGTTTCCCTTTCTTCAAGAGCTCTTTTAATGAGGATATTTAATTCATCTGTAGAAGGCATGATGAGCTAAAAGAGACTGCATCCTGAGTGGCACTAGACTTACCATCAAGCAAGGAAGTTTTTCCAGCTTATGTTCATACTCATTTGAGTGTGTCTCTCTTTTCTTTCTTACAGAACCATTAATTTCATAGAGGAGTCATGTGTCTCCTTCTGTATTCTAATTTGTGTAAGTTTGGCGCTACCATATCTCACATTATTATGTCCCTTATGCAGAGCCAACTTACCAAATATAGGTCTTGTATAGATGCATAGGGTTCCATGTTGAGGGAGACACCCTGTTTTGCAGAAGTCATAGAAGTAACAGGAAGGCTATCCCCTCTATGATTGTTTATTGTAAATCAAGTAGGATCTGTATAGGTTGAACTCTATGGACTTCTGTCTTCTTTCAACCTCATCTACTATTTTACTATGTTACTATGTTTATGGCACCAACCTTTCCAAGATGCTTGCCATCAGATTACACTTCTGTAGTACCATATCTTTCTGACTTCTTGTAAAAGCAGCTGCTATACTTGGAAAGGGAAGAGGCACTTATGTTAAATGCCACTATCTACAAAATGTGTATGTTGCATTAGGAGCTTAAAGAGACTTAAAAGAGCACAAAGAATATGCCCTAATTCTTGCATATAACTGTGTTTAACCCTTGCAGGTGCTGGAGTAACACAGGTTTTGTGAGTAGAGCAAAATGTGACATGAGAAGATAGGGCGGGATGTATGCAGAGTTAAACTTTTGGGGGTGTGGCTAGGCAGTTTCCAGTGTCATTTTGTGAAAATGCAACATTTATAAGGAAGGGAGAATAAATGCAGGGATAGTGGGATGGTTGAGACCTCTGCAACTGGTCAGTACATAAAGATACACTGGTTAACCTTTGGGCATAGCTGCTCTGCGATATTAAGAAGTATTATGTATATAAAAAAACAACAACTTGAAATTACTCCTTAATTGCATAGGGTCTAGAATGTCTATTTAACATATTTTTTACAGCTTTTACTCACCTTTTTAACTTCCCTATTAAATGCATAGGTAAATGCAAGCATCCAGTGTGTTCCTGTGACATTCCTAAGCAGACTGTGATTGGTTGACACATATGTATGTAATGCTAATGGACTCACTGGTGGTGTTGTAAGAATTGGTAATAAATACATAGTATAAAGGGAATTTATTTAAAAAATAAAATGCAGGAGAGGGTGGAGCTACTACTAACAACTAGATGCCTTACTCTGAGCTCTGTCTCTGAGTACACTTTAAAGTGGATTTAAATCAGTGCTTTTAAGATATTTTTTGCTAGCAGCATAAGAGGATATTTCTTATAAGAGAGAGAGGTCTGTTCCTGCTTTGTTTAGCATTTGAAGACAGCAGCGGTACCCATATTGTCCTGTGGCCTCCAGACCAGTGCACTGGAACACTGAAAAGGTGTCTCTGCTGCCTTGCAGTGACACCACCTGCTGTTGAGGGCCTACCGAATCCCCTGCTACATCTGTTTC
The DNA here is from genome assembly GCF_027579735.1 of Bombina bombina. Lineage (NCBI taxonomy): Eukaryota > Metazoa > Chordata > Amphibia > Anura > Bombinatoridae > Bombina > Bombina bombina. The sequence goes on from NC_069502.1 coordinate 966,325,331, forward strand.
CACTCTCCATGACAGTCCATATAGTGGGGACTTGAGGGTTCCATCTCCTGAGTAGAGTAGTGGAGGCTCTGCTAGAAACGTGAAACACCAAAACACAGGCTTTGCCATCCAACTGTCAAATAATACTATAGCCCATCTTAAGACTTTTTCATTTTAAGTGGCCTCAGGAAGGCTTTACTCATCTTGGGATGTTTCTATTTTTTTCTTCATTCAAAAATAATAACATCTATGACAAAAATATACTTTCTAAAACACACGCTATGTCATTAAAATAGAAATAATTTAATACATTTTCTTATTTTCTAGCCATAGTAACATTTTTGACTTATTTATAAACTCTTTAGGGGGCACATGATATAGCAGACCTTATACATTTACTTATTCAATATTAACATCTTTAGTAGTAAGCCACATTATGGTGATTAGCCTATAATCATCTAATTTCCCTTGGCTTCAATAATAAAATCCTTCTAATGATAAATGTTCTTCTTTAACCCACATATCAAAACTAGGAACTTTACTTTTTTGTAGCAGGATTAAACATAATGGTCCAGATTATGAGTGGAGCGCGAGCGATATCAAGCTAGAATAATGACTGCGTCCTCAGAGCTCTGGTTAACTGTTTTGCAAAACAAAAAAGTGTCACACAACACATCAAAAATACATTACAAAGCACAGTTATGTATATAAGTGCATTGGAGCCCTTTGCAGTTAAGCAGATGAAAACATGTTAAAGCATATTTATGTAATATTCATATTTAATAAAGTGTTATACTGTGTATATACCGTAAATATTTAACATTCCAATGTTCTGCACATAGCAGAATATGTTCTAAGTAATTTTATATAAATATTCCTGTATATATCTATACCTATATATAATCATATAGATATATAGGTATAGAAATATATTGTACCAAAAAAAATCATATATATATTTATGTATGAATAAATAGAATATATTCTTGTATGTGAAGAACATTGGAATGTGACATATTCATATTTTCATGTCAGGTTAGTGCACATGATATTCTAATTTTGGATGTTTGCGCTCTTCGGGTTAGCACGTGAGCGAAAACAGTTTACTTTCAACTCATAATATAAGCAGCAAAAAATACTTCTAGCACAATTAATGCTCGAGCGGGAGCGTTAATTAGCACTCCACTTGTAATCTGTCTCTTAATATACTCAAGCAGGTAAAATGCATCATTGGGAAAACATTAAAAGGAAGGACATTTTACAGTACACTGTCTCTTTAATAAATTATTTTGCTTAACAATCCATGCTGTGAATTGGCAATTTAGCTTTAATTGCTGTACTATATTATACATTTGAAAAAAAATAAATTAATTGTAATGTTTCATTTAAATTGAAAAATGTACCATGGGCCACTTTGAGCACACACTCTCAAAAAGCTTTGCCACACATGGTCTAGACCAGACAGAGTTTTTGGAACTACATTTCCCATGATGATTAGCCAGCATCATGGGAAATGTAGTTCCAAAACCTCTGGAGGGCCAAGTTTGAGGATGTCTGGTCTAAACAGACATTGCTTGATCAGTTTAGTTCATTGGTATTTGTCCCTAACTGGCAACAACAAAGTTGATAAGATAAATGTAATGAATGACCCAGAACTCATATATATCTAGCTTCACCTCAAATTAACTTGCCAACCTTCTTTAAAAGAACATTAAACTAGAAATGTTATTTCTCTTTAAAAGATATACAGCTAGATTACAAGTTTGTAAGTTCATCTTTTAACGCTGAAAATATGGTATTTTCAGCGTTAAAATAGCACCGCAGCCATTACGAGTCTTGTCGGTATAGGTGTACCGCAAGCCTTTTAACCTGTAACGCAACGTCAGTCCCGCACTCGTAACAATTATGTTTTTTCATGGGATTTCCATAGCGCCGGTATTACAAGTTTTGCGGTGAGGCTAAACAGCGAGCGTTACACTAAAACAACAAGATCCGTAACGCCATCTGAAGTCAGTATTTATGAGTTTTACGCTACAAAGTTGTAACTTAAAACTCATAACTAAACTGCTACAAAGTACACTAAACACCCATAAACTACCTATTAACCCCTAAACCTAGGCCCTCCCACATTGCAAACACTAAATATAATTTATTAACCCCTAATCTGCCGCTCCCGATATCACCGCCACTAATAAAATTTATTAACCCCTACTCCGCCGCTCCCCGACATAGTCACCACTATACCAAAGTTATTAACCCCTAAACCGCCGCCCGCATCGCAAACACTATTTAAATATTATTAACCCCTAATCTGCCGTCCGCCCACATTGCCCCCACTATACTAAAGATATTAAGCCCTACACGGCTGCCACTATAATAAACCTATTAACCCCTAAACCGAAAGCCCCCACAATTAAATATAATAAATTAAACTATTAACCCCTAAACCGAAAGTCCTCCACATCGCAATAAACTAATTTAAACAAGTAACCCCTAAACCTAACCCTAACGTAACCCTAACTCTAACACCCCCTAACTTTAACATAATTAAAATAGAGCTAAAGTAAACTTACAATTATTAACTAAATAAACCCATTAACCCCTAAACCACCAGCCCCCCACATCGCAACAACCTAAATTAAACTATTAATCCCTAACCCTAACGTAACCCTAACCCTTACACCCCCAAACTTTAACATAATTAAAATATAGCTAAATTAAACTTACAATTATTAACTAAATAATTCCTATTTAAAACTAAATACAAACTTACCTGTGAAATAAAACCTAAGCAAGCTACAATATAACTAATAGTTATAGTTATATTGTAGCTAGCTTAGGTTTTATTTTTATTTTACAGGTAAGTTTGTATTCATTTTAACTAGATAGACTAGTTAGTAAATAGGTATTAACTATTTAATAACTACCTTAAAATAAATATAAAATTACCTGTCAAATAAAACCTAAGCTACCTTACACTAAAACCTAAAATTACAAAAAATAAAAACACCTACCATTACAAAACATTAAAAAACACTACCATTACAAAAAAACAAAAACAAAATTATCTAAAAAAATAAAAAATATTCCTATTTGAATACCCTTTAAAAAAAAAACACCAACATAAAAAGCCTAATCTAAAAAACTACCAAGGGCCCTTAAAATGGCCTTTTGGGGGCCCTTAAAAGGGCCTTTTGTAGGGCATTGCACTAAGTTAAACAGCTCTTTTGCTACAAAAGAAAAACAAACTCCCCCTAAAAAAATACTTTACACAAAATAACAAACAATTATCAAAAATAATAAAAATGATTCCTATTCTAATACCCATTAAAAAACACCCCAAAATAAAAAGCCTAATGTAGAATAAACTACCAATGGCCCTTAGAAGGGCCTTTTGTAGGGCATTGCCCTAAAGAAATCAGCTCTGTTTATGAAATAAAAATACAAATACCCACTAACATTACAAACCCCCATGCCCCCCAAACCCACAAAATAAAAAAACTATCTAAAAAAAACTAAGCTACCCATTGCCCTGAAAAGGGCATTTGGATGGGCATTGCCCTTAAAAGGGCATTTAGCTCTTTTACTGACCAAACCCTAACCAAAAAATAAAACCCATAAAAAAAAAACTTTAAAAAACCTAACACTAACCCCATGACGGTCCACTTACAGTATTTGAAGTCCCGCTTGAACGATCTTCATCCAGGGGGAAAAGTCCTAATCCAGGCGGCGAGAAGTCTTCATCCAGACGGTCTCTTCAACATTCATCCCGGCGGAGAAGTCCTCATTCAAGTGGCGAGAAGTCTTCATCCAGGTGGCCTCTTCAATCTTCATCCAGGCGGCATCTTCTATCTTGATCTTCCTGAAGACATCCGGTGCAAAGCATCCTCTTCATACAGTCGCCGCCGTACACTGAATCTTCAATGCAAGGTACGCAATCCAATATGGTGTCCCTTGCATTCCTATTGGCTGAAAAAAATGAATCAGCCAATAGGAATTAGAGCTGCTAAAATCCTAATGGCTGTTCAAATCAGCCAATAGGATTTAAGCAGCTCTAATTCTATTGGATGATGAATCAGCCAATAGAATGAGAGCTGCTTAAATCCTATTGGCTTTTAAGAGCCCTTGGTAGTTTGGGGGGTGGGAATTTGTATACTGTTAAGGGGTGTTTGTTTGTTTTTGTAGCAAAAGAGCTGTTTAATTTAGGGCAATGCCCTCAGGGTATTAGAATAGGAACAATTTTTATGTTTTTTGGATAATTTCGTTTTTTGTTTTTTTTGTAGTGGTAGGTTTTTTTACTTTTTGTAATGGTAGGTTTTTTATTTTTTGTAATTTTAGGTTTTAGTGTAAGGTAGCTTAGGTTTTTTTTTGTTTTTTTTAAAAATATTTTTTATTGAGGATTAAGCACAACGCAGGTGACTAAAAAAATGCACATATACGCAAACATTATATTGTTGTAATGATACAGTAAATATAGCTATAGATGGGAATTCAGATCATAATAATCAAGCATGAAATAAAATATCTACCGCATAAACCTCATTTTTAATTATTTTGAATTAGAATATAAACCTCATTTTTAAATAGCGTGAACAGACTGTAAACACAGGGGCAAACTAGTACTTCAATGCTATCATTTAACTCAGCTTTCTAGGGACTTCATAAAGTCAGTTTAGGAATATCTGTCTGTACACTTCAGCTAGAAGAGCAGATATTGAGCAAATGAGCAAAGATAAATTAAAATAAAACACTAAAGACCAACTATTTAGTTCAGACAATATAATAGGTGTCTTATAGGTTGGAACCGAGTGTATCAGTATTAATCAGGTGAGGTTTTAAATACTTTATCAGATATGGTGAACCGTAGGATCACCAAGAGGAGAAGTGTATCTAGATACGAAACTGACTTCTCCAGTCCCCATAAAAGGGGAGAACACAAATAGAATTTGCGTGTATGGGGGGGGAGGTAGTACAAGTATTTAACTTGTATGTAGAGATTGACTATCCTTGGGGGAGTATGAATACAAAGAATATACCAGTGTCTTTCCATTTAGTTAAATAATACTTCATATTGCAGCAAGCATAATAACAAGGATAAGTATTTAAATTAAGCACTGAGGCTTTATAGTATTCTATGCATAACTATGGATTCATATTCCCTAAACAACATAGGAATACCCTGGTATGGCAAACCTGAATTATAGTAGCTAGCCTGTATTATTAGAAGATATAAGGAGAATAGATCTGCCGTGTGGGCATGGGCCCTATACCCCACAGCAGGGAAATCAAAGTTACACTATTCGTTATATATCTATCAGGTAGTAAAGCCAGGTATTATACTCTAGGGATCAACAAATATTTTATATAGAATCAGCCTGGCTTGCAATAAGTATGAAGAAACCAGCATCTTATCTATACCTAAATATCGCAATATGCTCCTACTTTCTTCTAAGAGGCACATGTATGGAAATTCACTCCTGAATATGGACAGGCAGCTCCATAGCCAGAATTCAGGACATTAATTTAAATAGCAGCATATGGATCATAAACAGCTTAAAACTTATAGTATTTCATGTATATAATAGAGGCAGTTTCCCCCCTTAAAGATAGATATAAAACACATTAAGTTCCCTTAAGGTATGGAGCAAATCCAACTTGAATGTAACATTAAACATATTGCTATAGCCAACGGTCCATAAACAGTAACAGATAGGTCCCTTTAAAAAACAATAACACTATCAGAATCAGTCCCACATCATTTCACTGTAAATAGATTTGGGAGACACATTCAGTAAATACAGAGTTGGGGCGATTATTGTATATGGAACTAAATATAATAGTAAAGTTGATAACTAAGATAATATGAACAGCGTAAAACACTTTGGTAATAACAGTTCTAACTAGCAGGAGTTCATTCTATGTCATGTTATGAAGGACATAGCTGAAACCCGATGTCTGGAAACAGGGAGTTTACCCTACCCCAGCTTTTTGTACAGTCCATGGTGCAGTCTCAATGAAACAAAAACCTTTTAAGAGATGTGGATTGCCCCATGCTTCCACATTCATTTGCCGACTCATGAACTCAGGTTCCCCTTTCCTCTGTATCAGCATGCTAGGGGACATGGATATTGAGTCATCTTTTCCGCCCCACAGGGGTTGCGTCTCAGTTACAGCAAAATGAAGCGGCAGCTCCCCGGCACTATAGCTTCTCCCCCACGGAACACGAGTGTCAGACCCAACGGCATACAACATAGGCAGCTCATTAGTAACCGCCTGTAAGCCGGATGGGTCACTCCAAACTAGATGCTTCCTCCAGCGCTGCCCGTATTGTATAGGGCTAGCGGAAATGTAGGAAAACTCCCTGTACAGGACCTCCGTGTAGCGGGCTGATGTGACTTCATCACAAGGGCCGTTTCAGTAGTGCCCGAGAGCAGACATTCTGGGTCCATCTGCACCAATGTAGCCACAGTCTGTTTAATCTCCAACAGAAAAGACGAAAGCTCAGTCATTAGAGTTAGTTCAAGCCTCTGGAAGCACAATTCAAGCGTGGCGGTCGCCGTCTCCTCCCAGTTTGCCACTGCCGCCATTTTAGCAATCCAGTTAGCAGTGTCTGAGCCCTTCAAGCAAAGATTTGTAATCCTATGTGACCACAAAGACAATCGCTAGTTGTGTGGTAGCCTAGTAGTCCAGGGTATACATATACAACAGCCCAAGTTATGCATTACAGATTAGCCTCCATGGTCCAAAGCTGATAGCAATAGACAACGCTTCCGAAGAACATATGTCAGGATACAGTCAAACATCCGCTCCTGCAGATTCCGTTTGGTATATATAAAGTTAGGATACTTCAAGATATATAAGTTATAGCGTGTCAGGAATATAGATTGGAAAAAACATAGCTGGAAACCGAACTGAGAAGAGGAGCTTCATAAAGACACGTCCTGCTGCTTCAGAAGCTGGCTCCGCCCCCACCGGTAGCTTAGGTTTTATTTGACAGGTAATGTTGTATTTATTTTAACTAGGTAGTTATTTAATAGTTAACTACTATTTACTAACTAGTCTACCTAGTTAAAATAAATACAAACATATCTGTGAAATAAAAATAAAACCTTAGCTAGCTACAATATAACTATTAGCTATATTGTAGCTAGTTTAAGTTTTATTTTACAGGTAACTTACAGTATGTATTTAGTTTAACTAGGTATTATTATGTTAATAATTGTAACTTTAATTTAGCTCTATTTTAATTATGTTAAAGTTAGGGAGTGTTAGGGTTACGTTAGGGTTAGGGTTAAGTTAGGGGTTAATATAGTTTAATTTAGGTTGTTGGCGGTTTAGGAGTTAATAGGTTTATTTAGTTAATAATTGTAAGTTTAATTTAGCTCTATTTTAATTATGTTAAAGTTAGGGGGCGTTAGGGTTAGGGTTACGTTAGGGTTTAATAGTTTAATTTAGGTTGTTGCAATGTGGGGGGTTGGCAGATTAGGGCTTAATAGCTTTATTTAGTTGCGGCGATGTCGGGGAGCGGCGGAATAGGGGTTCATATATTTATTATAGTGTGGGCGATGTTGGGGTGTGGCAGAATAGGGGTTAATAACTTAAGTATAGTGGCGGCGATATTGGGAGTGGCAGATTAGGGGTTAATACCTTTATTTAGGTGGCGGTGATATAGGGAGTGGCAGATTAGGGGTTAATAACTGTAGGCAGGCGTCGGCGATGTCGGGGGCAGCAGATTCGGGGTGTTTAGACGTGGGGTTCATGATAGGGTGTTTTCTTTTTCCCCATAGACATCAATGGGGCTGCGTTATAGAGCTTTTCTTTCCTCAATCGCAGGTTTTCTGACCTGCTCTCCACATTGATATCTATGGGGAAAGCGTGCACGAGCACGTCAAATCAACGCTTGTTTTTGGTGCGGTATGGAGCTTAAAAACCCCATATCGCCCGCACAAGCCTATTTTTTTAAAACTTGTAATGGCAGCGCTATAGGGGATTAAATAACGCAACTTTTGTTGCATTCGTTAATTTCCCTATAGCGCTCAAAACTCGTAATCTAGCTGTTAGTTATAGTTAGCAAAATATTTTGCAATGAACTTTAATTATTTATTTTTGCTTGTTTACCTCTAACTGTACAAATTGTGTGTTTGTATGTATGTATGTGTGTGTTTGTCTGTGTATGTGTGTATGCCTGTGTGTATGACTGTGTGTGCGTATGTGTGTATGTCTGTATGTGTGTGTATGCCTGTGTGTGCGTATGTGTTTGTCTGTGTGTGTGCATGTCTCTGTGTGTGTGCTTGTGTGTGTGCTTATGTGTGTATGTCTGTGTGTGTATGACTGTGTGTGCGTATGTGTGTGTATGTTTGTCTGTGTGTGTGTGTATGTCTGTGTGTTTGTGTGAATGACTGTGTGTGCGTCAGGGATAGGCACAGACAAAGGCTGTGGCGGACATTTTCCAAAGTACAGACCTTAGTGAAGGACACCAAGGTACATTTGAAATTAAAAACATTATTTTATAGTGCTTGGTGTTATACTGATGCAGATACCACTGATCCAATAACCAGCCATCTTCTGGCAATACCAATGAGCCAGTGTCACTACTGTGTCATTATATAGTGCTGGGTGTTAATATACTGGTGCAGATACCACTGACCCTATAACCAGCCCTCCTCTGGCTATACCCATGAGCCAGTGTCACTACTGTGTAATTATATAGCGCTGGGTGTTATTATACTGATGCAGATACCACTGATTCTATAACCAGCCCTCCTCTGGCTATACCCATGAGCCAGTGTCACTACTGTGTAATTATATAGCGCTGGGTGTTATTATACAGATGCAGATACCACTGACCCTATAACCAGCCCTCCTCTGGCTATACCCATGAGCCAGTGTCACTACTGTGTAATTATATAGCGCTGGGTGTTATTATACTGATGCAGATACCACTGACCCTATAACCAGCCCTTGTCTGGCTATACGCATGTGCCAGTGTCGCTACTGTGTCTTTGTATAGAGCTGGGTGTTATTATACAGATGCAGATACACATCCAGTATTTCACTCAGTCTTTATTTATTCCATAACTTATCACCCAATATCGCTAGCAGTCTCTTGACAAGCCACTAACTTTATTCACACTACATATTTTTTTTATTCCTATTACTTAATCAGAAAGAAAAGATACACTAAGATTGTGGTGGACACTGCAAGGGCTAGTCACGGACATCAGTGTCCGTGTACGGACACCTTGCCTATCCCTGGTGTGCGTATGTGTGTGTGTATGACTGTGTGTGTGTGTGTATGACTGTGTGCGTATGTGTGTGTGTGTGTATATATCTGTGTGTGTGTGTTTGTCTGTGTGTGTGTATGTCTGTGTGTGTGTATGACTGTATGTATGTGTGTGTATGTGTTTGTGTATGTATGTGTGTTTGTTTGTTTGTCTGTGTGTGTATGACTGTATGTATGTGTGTTTGTATGTGTGTGTGGGTTTTTATCTGTGTGTGTGTGTGTATGTATGTGTGTTTATGACTGTATGTGTGTGTTTGTGTATGTCTGTTTGTGTGTATGTATGTGTGTGTATGACTGTATGTGTGTGTGTGTGTTTGTATTTTTGTCTGTGCGAGTGTGTATGTATGTGTGTGTGTATATACATATATTTATATAGTAACCATGTTTCTTTAAAAAGAAAATAAATTGAAATCCTTTGTTCAACACAGTTGCTTTATGTTGTATTTACAGATCTGTTATCTCCTGAATTTCACACTAAACTAACATATTTGTATTTAAAAAAATGTAAAACTACTTATCATTTTGACCTAAAGTTAAGGATACAACAGGTATAAACAGCTTCTGTTAGAGGGTGTGTCACAGCATCAAACCAAGCAGGTTTAGCATGTTCTTTATGCTAGAATTGTGGTTAAAAAAATTAAAATTAATTCCCAGAAATGATAAAAGCACATGCTAAGAAAAAAATAAAAATATTCTAACCTAAATAATATAATTTCTTATAACGTGTCATAACATGTAAACTTACTATAATTTGCTCAGAGTATTTTGCATTTAAATGTTGATGGGTGGTGCGTAACAGTTAAAAATGACATCCTTTTGAAAGCCTTGCTTTACTAGTGAAATATAGCAGAACACATTACAAAAACAGTAAAAACCTTGAGGTTTTTATATAAAATGTTTCGTTATACATAGTAAAACAACTTTGCAATATGCATTCATTACTTATTTTGCCCCCTTTTCATGTAATTTAGCTCTAAAAATATTCTAATTATCAGAACTAGAAATGAACACAGCAGACATCTCAAGGTTAACCCTGCTACATATGTTACCTCGTGGCTTTCCTTGCCAGCTGTCAATTTGCTAATCAAAATACGGAAAATGGTGGCTGTAGTTTTGCTAATCAAAAATAATTGAACCAAACAAGATGTTAAAGGGATATGAAACCCAAAATGTTTCTTTAATGATTCTAATAGAAGATATACGGCTAGATTTAGAGTTTGGCGTTAGCCGTCAAAAGCAGCGTTAAGGGGTCCTAACGCTGCTTTTTACCGCCCGCTGGTATTTAGAGTCAGGCAGGAAAGGGTCTAACGCTCACTTCCTTACCGCGACTCCAGGCTACCGCAGACCCCCTTACGCCAATTGCGTATCCTATCTTTTCTATGGGATCTGCCTAACGCCGGTATTTGGAGTCTTGGAAGAAGTGAGCGGTAGACCCTCTACCGACAAGACTCCTACCGCCAAAAAAAGTCAGTAGTTAAGAGCTTTATGCGCTAATGTGGGAATATGAAGCTCTTAACTACTGTGATATAAAGTACACTAACACCCATAAACTACCTATGTACCCCTAAACCAAGGCCCCCCACATCACCGCCACTATAATAAAAAAATGTAACCCCTAATCTGCCGACCGGACACCGCCGCCACCTACATTATACCTATGAACCCCTAATCTGCTGCCCCTAACATCGCCGACCCCTATATTATATTTATTAACCTCTAATCTGCCCCCCCCAACGTCGCCGCTACCTAACTACACTTATTAACCCCTAATCTGCCGACCGGACCTCGCCCCCACTATAATAAATGTATTAACCCCTAAACCGTCGCACTCCCGCATCACAAACACTATAATAAATAGTATTAACCCCTAATCTGCCCTCCCTAACATCGCCGCCACCTACCTACAATTATTAACCCCTAATTTCCCGCACGCAATGTCGCCGGTACTATAATAAAGTTAACCTAAGTTACAAATACACCTAACACTACACTATCATTAAATAAATTACTTACAATTAGCTAAATTCTTCATCCAAGGTGCGCAGAGGAGGTCCTTCATCCAGTAGAAGTCTTCATCCAAGCGGCGTCTTCAATCTTCATCCATCCGGAGCGGAGCCATCTTCAACGGAGCCGACGCTGAGCCATCCTCTTCAACCGCCGACTTCCCGCCGACTTCCCGACGAATGAAGGTTCCTTTAAGGGACGTCATCCAAGATGGCGTCCCTTCAATTCCGATTGGCTGATAGGATTCTATCAGCCAATCGGAATTAAGGTAGAAAAAAATCTGATTGGCTGATGCAATCAGCCAATCATATTGAAGTTGAATCCGATTGGCTGATCCAATCAGCCAATCGGATTGAGCTTGCATTCTATTGGCTGATCGGAACAGCCAATAGAATGCAAGCTCAATACAATTGGCTGATTGGATCAGCCAATCGGATTGAACTTCAATCTGATTGGCTGATTGCATCAGCCAATCAGATTTTTTCTACCTTAATTCCGATTGGCTGATAGAATCCTATCAGCCAATCGGAATTGAAGGGATGCCATCTTGGATGACGTCCCTTAAAGGAACCTTCATTCATTGGGAAGTCGTCGGTTGAAGAGGATGGCTCCGCGTCGGCTCCGTTGAAGATGGCTCCGCTCCGGATGGATGAAGATTGAAGACGCCGCCTGGATGAAGACTTCTACCGGATGAAGGACTTCAACTTGCCCCGCTTGGATGAAGACTTCTACCGGATGAAGGACCTCCTCTGCGCACCTTGGATGAAGAATTCGGCTCGGCTGGGTGAAGACGACTCAAGGTAGGATGATCTTCAGGGGGTTAGCGATAGTTTTTTTTAAGGGGGTTTGGGTGGGTTAGAGTAGGGGTATGTGGGTGGTGGGTTGTAATGTTGGGGGGTATTGTATTTTTATTTTCAGGTAAAAGATCTGATTACTTTGGGGCAATGCCCCGCAAAAAGCTCTTTTAAGGGCTGGTAAAAGAGCTGATTACTTTTGTAATTTAAGATAGGGTAGGGCATTTTTTTATTTTGGGGGGCTTTTTTATTTTATTAGGGGGCTTAGATTAGGTGTAATTAGTTTAAACTTCTTGTAATTTTTTTTTTTTCTGTAATTTAGTGTTTGTTTTTTTTGTATTATAGAATAGTTTATTTTATTGTATTTTAGTTTAGCTAATTGTAAGTAATTTATTTAATTAATTTATTGATAGTGTAGTGTTAGGTGTAATTGTAACTTAGGTTAGGATTTATTTTACAGGTCGTTTTGTAATTATTTTAACTAGGTAGCTATTAAATAGTTAATAACTATTTAATAGCTATTGTACCTAGTTAAAATAAATACAACGTTGCCTGTAAAATAAATATAAATCCTAAAATAGCTACAATGTAATTATTAGTTATATTGAAGCTATATTATGGTTTATTTTATAGGTAAGTATTTAGTTTTAAATAGGATTCATTTATTTAATTTTAGGAATATTATTTTGTTTATTTTAAATTATATTTATGTTAGGGGGGTGTTAGGGTTAGAGTTAGGTTTAGGGGTTAATAACTTTATTATAGTAGCGGCGACATTGCGGGCGGGAGATTAGGGGTTAATAATTGTAGGTAGGTGGCTGCGATGTTAGGGAGGGCAGATTAGGGGTTAATACTATTTATTATAGTGTTTGCGAGGCGGGAGTGCGGCGGTTTAGGGGTTAATACATTTATTATAGTGGCGGCGAGGTCCGGTCGGAAGATTAGGGGTTAATAAGTGTAGTTAGGTAGCGGCGACGTTGGGGGGGGCAGATTAGGGGTTAATAAATATAGGTGTCGGCGATGTTGGGGGGCAGCAGATTAGGGGTTCATAGGGATAATGTAGGTTGCGGCGGTGTCCGGAGTGGCAGATTAGGGGTTAATAATATAATGCAGGTGTCAGCAATAGCGGGGATGGCAGATTAGGGGTTAATAAGTGTAAGATTAGGGATGTTTAGACTCTGGGTTCATGTTAGGGTGTTAGGTGCAGACTTAGAGAGTGTTTCCCCATAGGAAACAATGGGGCTGCGTTAGTTGCTGAACGCTGCTTTTTTGCAGGTGTTAGGGTTTTTTTCAGCCCAAACTGCCCCATTGTTTCCTATGGGGATATCGTGCACGATCATGTTTTGCCATCTTACCGCTACCGTAAGCAACGCTGGTATTGAGGGTTGAAGTGGAGCTAAATTAGGCTCAACGCACCCTTTTCTGAGCCTAACGCAGCCACTCAGACAACTCTAAATACCAGCATTGTTTGAAGGGTGCGCTGGGAAAAAAAGCAGCGTTAGCTACGCAGGTCTTTACTGACAAAACTCTAAATCTAGGCGATAGTTTTAACCAACTTTCCCATTTCTTAAATAATCTAATTTTTTTAATTATGTTAGTGTCCCTTTTTGAAAAGTATATTAAAGCTAGGCTCAGGAGCAGCAATCCATTACTGGGAGCTAGCTGCTGATTGGTGGCTGTACATATATGCCACTTCAGCAAGACAACAGAAATGTATTTTAATTACACAGTGCTTACTGACCCTTTTAAGGGACTTTAAAGTCATTTTGTGTTTTTGCATATAAAATAGACTATTCTTTTTGAGTTTTGTAGAATAGATATTTCTATCCTGAAGAGAATCCAAATTTTATTCAATTTAGAATTTGTAATTTGAATTTTATTCAATTTAGGCTTTGTATTTTAAACATTATTCTTTTTAGACTTTGTACCTTATATTGCATCATGGTTCATAGTTTGTATTTAGTAGACGTGCGTTTCATTTCAAATTTGAATGAAATTGATCGAATTCGGAGCTTCGGACGTATTCGAATATCCAAATAAAATCCTTGCCGAAATCATACTAATCCGAATGTATTTGTTTAGAAATATTCTAATCATTCGGAGTTATTCGATTTCATTCAGATGTGCGTGGCGCAGTTGTCTGACTTTGTATAAATAATATTATTAAATCCAAAGAACCACTAAATCAGTAGATAATGAGATATAACTAACAAATAATTAAAATATGAGTGAGATTGACCAGGTAAAAGTTTTAATTTTGGTGTTGGACTAGTATGGTTATGTATTGTATAATTTGGATAATTTTTTGACCAATCCGAATCAACGTAACATAATTAACGAGTGATAACAAATCAATTTGAATACATTTGTTTTTATTCAAATGAGCGTAGTGTCTTATTCTTCTACGGAATTCTTGTCCAATCCGATGATTTCTTTTGTTTTGTGGGTTGGATTACTGTCACAGTGATAGTCTTGGCTATAGTGTGCAGGAGTGATGCAAGCATAATTGTCAATCATGCTGCCTGGTTGGCTGCACAGTCTGAATATGAATAATAATAAGGATAAGTGTTTAAATTAAATATTATTTTTTTTAATTAATATTACAGTCATTTTAACAGTGTAATACATTTATTAATAATATCGATTATAGAATCGATTAGAAATCGAATGTATCCAAAATGATAGAACCAAATAAGTTCCGAAATAACGATTTAACGGAATATAACTAATTTTGCCGAAATAACAATTAGATCCGAAATTACGAATCGATCCGAAATTACTAATGATTCGATTATGTTTTCGAATGAATCCGAATTTCCGAATTCGGCAAGACACGAATGAAACCAAAACTAATTACTGACACATTTCGAATCAATCCGACTATATCGAACCGGAAAAAAAAATTCTATCACGCACGTCTAGTATTTAGTATATAGCTGTGTATTAAGAAATATTTTATTTTATTATTTTGTATTACATGCTGTATACCTTTCACAGTGTTAGCTAGAGAGTTGGATAGAGGTGTTCCTTGTGAGTGTTTCAAGTTTTCTCACAGCTCCAGTTGGATTCTCTAACTTGTTTTATCGTGTCAGTTCTTACTGTATAATATTACTAACTGTATACAGTTAAACTTGTCCTAAAATACAAAGCACACTAATCTAGAAGTCAATATATATTAAACTACACTGGAAATATTGCAATTTGATTAGTTTTCACTTCCAACATGGAATTTTTTTATCCCATGTTAAACTTATAGTTCTGTGCAAAATGATGTTCTCTAAAGATGCTCATTACTTTGTATGGGAAGCTACTCTCAGTATTTAGGTATTTGTTCAACTCCTGTTTTCAAGAGACCCTATAAGGTCCATCAGTTTATATCTTTAAAAGCTTATAAGGTTTTGAGGATCAGCTCCATTGTCTTGAAGTTGAAACTGAATTGTTAAGCAAATACAGTTATCATAACTCACCATTACACAACCTTTAGAAACAGAAGCTTATAGTTGATTACATATGATGACTTATGTTCAATATTTTGTGAGTGCTTAACCATTGTTGTTCAAACCAGTGCTTTTTACTTTGTAAGACAACTACTTAAAAATATGTTTGCATGGAAACATTGGTCTAGATCTCACGCAAGCAGGAAATAATAGTAGCCCTGTCCCAGACCATCAGCAGAGACCTGCAGCTGCTTTACATGGCTTCTCACAGGATTCTCAAGCTCAAATTCAGTCTGACCCATTTAAAACCTCGGTTATCTGGGGATCATGACAATGTTGAGAGCTGACAAAGGTGACTGATAAATTTTATCGGACACATCTGGGGAACTATAATGAGATTTCTTCATAGATCTATTCCGTTTATTCTCCAGCACAGATAGAGTACCTCTCTTCTGAAGAATTTTTCAGTTTGCTCAATCTGGACCATTGTGGCCTGCAGCAAAACATAGGTGAATAGGCTCACAACAACCCCCACCCCCCTTCTAGATTAAACAGGCAAGAATCACAGGAGCAGCTGAGCAGTTGTGGGACATAGCTTTAAAATGTTATTGTGGCTGGAAATAGTGAGACACACTGATGCTGAACATGCAAGGCTTTGAGGATATTGTGCAGAATTTATTGAAAGATGACTTTAGAAAACTCAGCTTACTAATAAAAAAGTATGTTGATGTGAACATAAACACTAAACATGGCAGAGATTGTGACCCATCTCTTGCTTCACCCCAAAAGGGACACATTGCCGAACAGGGGAAAGTCATCTATAGCAATCAATGTGAAGGAACTGATTGTTTATGCAAATGGTAACTCTACACCTTCCAGCAGACAGGGCGACAGGAGGCTATACCCCAAGTAGATGTATCAATGCCAATCCACTCAGACTTGTGGCCAACCTGTGGTAAATGGCAAAGGAATGGGGTCCTCTGTTTGTGTACAGCCCAGAGCAACTGAGGATTTTGATCTGCATTATATTCTGATATCTTTAGGTGAGGCAGAGAGGAAAGTTCCATGTTATGAGCATGCAACAGGAGAAATACCGTATAAGACAACTTAGGATTACTTCTTTGTTTTGGACTGTAAGAGACTTGGTGATTGTCAGATCCTGGCTTTCACTCACAATACATTTATATTTAAACAGTTCTCCTGGGCCCCAAGTCAAGACCTCTGTGACTCACTTAGCTGGAGATCTGGAGAAGAGTAGAGTTTATATTGACCCATATTGTCCTTCTGTTACCAAAAGCGATCTGACCAATACACAGTTGAATGACAAATTCTTCTTTGTTACCTTTTTCCAGATATTACTTTAGCCTTATAAAGGGTACTACTATGTATTAGCAAAGTAGTGGAAGGCTGCTCCAAACTCACCAGCAGCATACGATCCTGGGCTCACACTAGTGACGTCAGAGGCCACAAAAAAAACACTACGGCAACAAAGAAAATAGCACATAGGCAGTGTGCAATGCCGGTTCAGAGCAGAGAACCAACTGCATACAAAACAAAGTAGGACAGCAGCACAGCAGCACAGCAGTGAATTAAAAAAAGAGATGTATTTCAACATGTTAAGAGTTAGAGTACAAAACACGATAAGAACATCTGACGTGTTTCGCGCCCCCTAGTGGCGCTTTTATAAACTGCAGGTGATACACCTGATAACCCCTTATATAGAGGTACCAGTGAATCAACACATTAACTCTTAATGACTCAGAATAGTTAATATCAACATAAGAACATTAAAAACATAGTGTACAATTATATTATCCAATTCATATGGTACAGAATTTCAAGACAAGAAACAACAGAGAAATATATACATACAAATATATTTCTAATACATCAGAGCACTTTTTGCAATTTGATGCTGAATTAATTAATTAATTACAAAATAACTCATGCATATTTACAACTAAATGATATACAAAAAGAAAAACACTGATTAGAATAGAAATTGACATGTCATAAATTCATAAACATATTTCTCTATCAAAATTTAATCAGGCTAATATTTATACCAGAAGAGAACCACATTAGCTATACTAGTTTGATCATTATCCCATAAAGCATAAAATAAAATTACGGGCTCTACTCATAATAATATTTAAAGACTTTTAAAACTAGTTCAGATACAGGGTTTAGAACTTGAAGGAACATGTACTTTTGGGCTATTAATTAGCATAAACTTTATGCATGATAACTTATACATAATAGCTAATGTCCCATTCCAGATTTAGACCCAAGGGCACTATTGACTTTAGCTTATATATCCAATATACGTAATTCTATTTTATCAAGGATTTTATGCCTATTTCTACCTCTAGGTGGAGTTTTAGCTACAGCAATAATTTTTACTATAAAGTCACCAATATTAGTAAAGTGAACCTGATTGAAGTGCCTTGCAACCAAGGAGTCCTTGTTGTAATTTTTGTCATCATTTACATTTTCCCTTACCCTAATATTTACCTCCCTGGTTGTTTTTCCAACATACTGCACGTGGCAGATGTTGCATTCTAGTAAGTAAACGGTAAAGGTGGTTTTGCAATTAGCATACACATTATCAATTGAGGACTTAAATGTCCTAGTTACTGACACTTCCATCATGCCACAAGTTAGGCATCTTTTAGCTCCACATTTTAATTTTTCCTTATTCCTTAACCAATGTTTACCCCTAATTCTTTTCATATTCGGGACCATGCTTGGAGCTAGTCTAGATGCTAGGGTTTGAGGGTTTTTTGAAACAAATTTGCATTTCTCAATATGACTCTGTAACACATTATCACCTGCAAGTATTTGAAGATTTCTCTTCTAGATTTTTACTATTTGAGGAAATTGGGTTGTTTATTCAGTGGTAAAAACTATGCTATCTTTGAAGGAAATATCAGACTTTTTGGTCTCCCTATATCTTACTGGCATTGCACTAATTTCTAATCTTGTTTCCTCTAATTTAGCTAGATCATATCCTCTGTAAACTAGTCTCTCGGCCAATTCACTGGCTTGTTGTAGATATATATTAACATCACTGGTGTTATGCCTTAACCTAATAAACTAACCCCTCGGTATGGCACATACAAGGTGAGGTGGATGGCAAGAACTTGCATGAAGAATGGTATTCCCCGTGGTGAGTTTTCTAAAAGTTCTAGATACTATTCTTCTGTTCTCCACATCTCCCTCAAGTGTCACATCCAAGAAATCAGCCTTTTCAGGATCATACCCTCCTACAAATCTTAGACACATGTCATTATTGTTCAAAAAGGCAAGAAACAGATCAAAGCTATTTTCATCAAAATATTCATCAATGATCAAAATTAGATCATCAATGAATCTTCTGTAGAACCTAACACTATTGGTATAGTGCCTATAGTCATTACGGTAAATGTATTTCAACTCCCAATAACCCACATACAGATTAGCAAATGAGGGGGCATACTTTGTCCCCATTGCTGTTCCACAGCATTGTAGATAATACATATTGTTGAACATCAAAAAATAATGTGTCAATAAAAATTCTAATATTAAACATATATAAACCTTGATGTCATTCTCATATGCTGTAAAATTATCTAGAAAGTATCTTACTGCTCTTAGACCAAATACATGAGGGATGGAAGTGTACGACGATGCAATGTCGACAACTACCCATGAGTAACCCAAACCTCTGCTCAACAGGTTAATCTGATGTTCACTCAAGACATACATTGATAGGTTAATTACATTTAGGTCCCTTAGTCCACATTCTTTGTCACCTCTTTTCTTCTTCTTTTTGTTTTTTGATCTTCTGACCCACCTAAAGGGACTTTTGTTTGTTTCTTTGTATCCTTTTTTGAATCTTTTTTTTACTCCTTGGGGCGTCCAATAGGACCCTCACTCTCTGTCTCATCAGTCAAAGCAACCTGTAAGGAATGAGAAGACAATGAAAAGATAGAAGAGACAGAAAAAGAGGGCGAAGGGGAAGATGAGTCAGCTGATGCTGCTGACTCTGGACCAGATGACTCTACCTCAGTGGCGGTGAACAACACTTTCTTAGAGTTCTTATTTTTCAATATCGATTTTGGAATTTTTGTGTTTGTTGTTATCTTTTTTTCTTTTTATCACCCCACTTCTTTCCTCTATTCGGGTTAGACTTCCAAGTTTTCATCTGGAAAGTTGGCCATTGATACACTTTGTTAGTTTCATAATCCTGTCTATGCCTGTGAAATTTCTCTCCTTTTCATTCTTTAAGGATAGCATCCAGCTTGTCTACATGCTCCTTCATCAATTTCTTTTGTTCCAAGAATTTCTCATGTGATTCAAATTTCTTGAGCTCCTTTTCAATATCCTTCATTCGTTCCTTGAGGCTCACCCTTTTCTGTTGTTTGCAGTTGATCAAGATTTTCAACTATTTTGCAGCGCACTAAGGTCCTAAGAAAGTTGGTTCTGATTTTAATCCCATACAGTTTAGGGGTGCAGCAATAAATCAATTTCAGAAAAATGTGGAAAGAGAAATTTTGGATTTAGCTACATGTAAAAAATCAGCTAAACAGAATCTTAAGAATTCAGAAAAGATGGCTTTAGAGTCTCTCCAGGCTAATCAAGACATAGTTATAAGGAACTCAGACAAAGGAGGGAACATTGTTGTACTCAACAAGAGTGATTACTTTGGGGAGGCTCTACGTCAATTGAGTGACACTTCCACTTACAGATTGCTCAGTGGTAATCCTACCTCTGTATTTAGGAGACAATTGTTGACATTGCTCGATGAGGGTGTATATTTGGGGGTATTCAAACAGGAAGATTTACAACATCTGGTACCAGAGTTCCCTATAGTACCCCTGTTTCACTATCTGCCGAAGGTGCACAAGAATCCAGTCCAACCACCTGGTAGGCCCATTGTATCGGGCATTGGGTCTTTACTTAAACCTTTATCTGAGTGGTTGGAATCTATCCTTCAGCAGATAGTAAAAAACCTATATATATAGTTACTTGAGAGACTCCTCACATCTCCTTGTTAGCTTGAAAGCAGTTGAATGGCAAAAGGGTTACTCATGGGTAGTTGTGGACATTGCATCATTGTACACTTCCATCCCTTATGTATTTGGTCTAAGAGCAGTAAGATAATTTCTAGATACATTTACAGCATATGAGAATGACATCAAGGTTTATATATGTTCAATATTACATTTTTTATTGACACATCATTTTTTGATGTTCAACAATATGTATTATCTACAATGCTGTGGAACAGCAATGGGGGCAAAGTATACCCCCTCATTTGCTAATCTGTATGTGGGCTATTGGGAGTTGAAATACATTTACAGTAATGACTATAGGCACTATACCAATAGTATTAAGTTCTACAGGAGACTCATCGATGATCTCATTTTGATCATTGATGAATCTTTTGATGAAAATAGCTTTGATCTGTTTCTTGCCTTTTTGAACAATAATGACATGTGTCTAAGATTTGTAGGAGGTATGATCCTGAAAAGACTGATTTCTTGGATGTGACACTTGAGGGAGATGTGGAGAACAGAAGAATAGTGTAATGCTCGTGGGATACTCCTCTATCAGACCAAACTCGGCCAGTAGTCTTATCTTCCCTTCGTCAAGCCGGAATGATAGGGAATATCCCGCAGAGAAAGTTAGTAAGATAAGGAAGGCGGGACTCACCACAGGCAGGACAGTCCCCAGCGGCAACGGCAGAGGAGTCCAAGGACAAACCACTAGAATGGTCAGACAGGCATGGTTTGGCAACAGGAAAGCAGTCCAAGGGCACACCACTAGAATTGTCAGGCAGGCAGGGTTCGGCAACAAAGAGGCAATACAGAACAACAGGGGTTAATAAGCAGAGTAGTCAGACAGGCAGGGATCATACACAAATAGGCACATTAATACAACGATCTGTCACACCCAGGAGCACACAAAGTAACACCTATACTTGGGCAGTGACAGATCGTTGTAGTGAAACTTACATAGGCGCAGGATTCGCACTACAAAGATCCGACTGGCAACAGGAGCATGCGGCGATGACGTCAGCGCCGCATACATCCAGACCTGACACAACCCCTGGCAACAAGCAGGGAAGGAGAAGCAAGGAGACGCCGCGCCCCTAGCAAAGGCTAGAGCGGCGCAGCATGACATAGCCCCCCTCTCAAGGGTTCCCTCCAGGAACCAGAGTCAGCCTCAAAGGATGAGCAGCATGGAATCTGGAAACCAGAGATGGAGCATGCACATCACAGGCAGGAACCCAGGAACGATCTGCCACAGAGTAACCCTTCCAATATATCAGATACTGCAGTTGTCTGTGCCTGTATCTGGAGTTCAGGTTCTTAGCTACCTCATATTCGGGGTCACCACAGACCAGGAGCGGAAGAGGAGGAGGAGCTTGGAGACAGGTATATCTATTCTTGATGTAAGGTTTGAGTAGTGAGATGTGGAAGACTGGGCGTATCCGTAGGGTTTTGGGTAAGGCCATTTTGTAGGCAACAGGAGACAGTCTTTTCAGGACCTTGTAAGGGCCGATGAACCTAGGCCCCAATTTGTGAAAGGGTTGATGTACACGAATGTGTCGAGTAGAGATCCAAACACGTTCACCCACTGGGATGGCACGTACAGAAGCTCTATGACGATCAGCAAACTTCTTATATCTAGAGACAGCTGAACGTAGCTGAGAGCGAATACGTTGCCAATGAGTGGTGACTCCAGTGACATGTCGGTCTGCAGCAGGAACCCCAGTGTACTGAGCAGAAAGAGGGAAGACACGAGGTTGATACCCTGCTGCGGCATGAAATGGAGAACATTTAAGAGACGAGTGCCAATGAGAGTTTCTTGCCAGCTCAGCTAGGGGTAACAAACTCAGACCAGTTGTTATGCCGAGCGTTGACAAAGGCTCTAAGATAGGCTTCAAGATCCTGGTTTACTCTACCATTTAGTCCATTGGTCTGAGGTTGGTAGCCAGAAGACAGGGAAACAGTGGTTCCAATCAACTTACAAAAGGCTCTCCAAAAGGTAGAGATGATCTGTGGACCTCTGTCGGAAATAATATTCACAGGAATTCCATGAAGTTGTACCACATGCAGGAGAAAAAGGGACGATAATTCTTGGGCAGAAGGCAGTTTGGTTAGGGGTACAAAATGAGACAGTCTGGAAAAGCAATCCACCACAACCCAGATAACTGTATGGTGGTCAGAAGGAGGAAGGTCCACAATAAAGTCCATTGTTATGTGTGTCCATGGTTGTTTGGGAATGGACAATGGTTGGAGCAAGCCAGGAGGCAAGGATCGGGGAGTTTGTTGGCAGCACAAGTTGTGCAGGCTCTCACATAATCCTGAGCATCAAACTTCATAGTAGGCCACCATACGTGTTGGGAAAGACGCTTAGAAGTCCTATTCAAACCAGAATGTCCTGATAGTTTACTATCATGAGCCCAGGATAGCACATGGGTGTGTAGGTTCAGAGGTAAAAAGAGGATATCAGAGGCCACAAGGGCTCCAGGAGGTTTACTAGACTGGGCACGTTGCAATCTTTGCAGAAGGGTGGTATTTAGTTGAGCAACCACACAGGAGGGAGGTATGATGTGTTCAATAGGAGCTTCAGAGGAGTTACTTGAGTGAGGGAACAGACGGGAAAGGGCGTCCGCCTTCTTGTTCTTGGTCCCAGGAAGATAAGAGACCACAAAGTTAAAATGTGAAAAGAACAATGCCCACCTAGCCTGTCGAGGATTGAGTCGATGAGAAGTATATAGGTAAGTCAGATTCTTGTGGTCGGTGAGAATCTGAATGGGATTGGCGGTGCCCTCTAACCAATGACGCCATTAAGTCAAAGCCATCTTAATGGCTAAGAGTTCATGATTACCCACATCGTAGTTCCTCTCAGCAGGAGTAAAGCGTTTAGAGAAAAAGGCTACAGGGTGTGACTTGGAAGTCAAAGGATCCCACATTTCTATTGCCCTGGCGGAGATCTAGGAGAGAATATTCTGCAGCAGAGGTATGGCCAGAAGTCCCAAACACAGCAGATGAAGCAGAAATTAAATCATCAGCTTCATGCAGGAGTGGAGCATTCTGTTCCAAAAGGAGAGAGACCCAGGCTAGGGCCTTGTCTTTCAGTAAGGAAATTATAAAGGTGACCCTTGACTGGTGAGACTGAAAGGTGTGAGGATCATTGCGGAAGTGCAGCCTGCATTGGTTAAGAAAGTCCCTGCAATCAGTAGTACCTTCATACTTGTTAGACAAAGTTATTTGGGGTATACTTCCAGAAGCAGAGGAAGAAGTCACAGTACTAAGAGTAGGGACTGGTGGTGAAACAACAGGAGCGGTATTCCTCACTGTACTTAGTAAGGAGAGTTGAGCGGTAATAGCCTCTAGCTTGGAATCCATATTCTGCAACTTTGTGGTATGGGTTCCCAACATTTGTCCCTGAAGATAATCAGCTCGTGCCACCTCCTCTGGCCCAAGTATAATGTAATGCTCGTGGGATACTCCTCTATCAGACCGAACTCGGCCAGTAGTCTTGTTATCCCGGCGTCGAGCCGGAATGATAGGGAATATCCCAGAGCAGGGAAAGTTAGTAAGATGAGGAAGGCAGCACTCACCACAGGCAGGAGAGTCTCCAGTGGCAACGGCAAAGCAGTGCAAGGACAAACCACTAGAATGGTCAGGCAGGCAGGGTTTGGCAACAGCAAAGCAGTCCAAGGACACACAACTAGAATGGTCAGGCAGGCAGGATTTGGCAACATTAAAGCAGTCCAAGGGCACACCACTAGAATGGTCAGGCAGGCAGAGTTCAGCAACAAATCACAGTATAGAGAGTGGTGTACACAAAAGCACACCACACCCTTTAGGGTGCGCCTCCCATTAGCAAATGGAGCATATATAAAATCAGACTAAATGTGGGCAATTGAATTAATAGAAAAATGCAACAGTGTCAAATAATATAACAACAGTAACAATATACTTAACAATCTATAATGGTATATAAATGTCCATCAAACAGAAAAATCCCAAAGAAGGCGGCAGCACTCTGTCAAAGGACGGTCATCCTGATGGTCAGAAACTGGGAAAAGAAAGAAACAGAGGCGCCACCATGGCCTAGTACCACCAGAGCAGAAAAATGTGAATACAAATAAAGATATATACTCACAAACATAAAGCACCCAAACTGTGCTAATGAGGCAGGCTGGAGCTTCACAGTAGTCCAGCTCACTGTTAACCCTCAACAGGGATCCGGTAAGAGTTCCTTAGAGGGCCTGTGGTGAGGTGCCTGGAAGGGATAAAAGGCAAACCAACATGGCCCAATAAAGTTTGAGCAAGGGGAAGATGTAACCATAAGATTGTACTTACAGAATACAAAGCACCTCCAGGTGCCGTAACAGCAAGCTGGAACCTCAAAGTCGCCCAGTAGACTATAACCAGAGATAATCCTCAGCTTTCAGCAGCAAAAAATTGTACAAGGACAGATAGTGCAATGTTGCACCACAGCTTGGTAGTTAGGTCAAATACCACAAAAGCAAGTGTATATAAAAGTTTAAAAATCTTTAATAACACAGCGACGTGTTTCCTGAGGGCTGTTTCATCAGGCTATAATAAAACATAATAAAACATTAAGAAATACACTTGCTATATAACAAAATAAACAAACCTAGAGGTTTTCTGATAGGACAGTTAATTAGGATCTACACCAATGTGTGCTCAGCAACAATTAATTCCTATGGTAACCATAATTGACATAGGAATGAACAGGTGGATACAAACATGCAGATCATTAACAAGAAACATCCTTGGTATAGCAAACCATACAACAATTTGTAACTATAGTAACCACAATTGGACATAAAAACAAATGGGTTAATACATGCAAAAAAATCTCATTGACACATAATAAAATTGGATTGATACATAAAAAAGGAACTAATAAGTAACACAGGACCATGTATAACAGTCTCAGTAAAAAATATATAAAAATAAATATATGCATAGACCACATACAAATATAAAAACATCGGTCCCCCACAATACAAAAGACATCTTATACCCATAAATAATATGTTGATGTGTATATTTATATGAAAAAAATAAATTCATAAGAAACCTTTGTTTATATTGTAATTGAAGACACAACCTTGTGTGAGTCATGCTAAATAAATGTGAACAACACAGTATAGTATCATGAGCTGTATATAAAGAGAACAAACTTGACCTTTATGATATTACCAGTGTTTTGCCTCTTTATCTTCTAAAGTTACGAATTCCATAGTCATGTTGTTATTTCGTGGGAAAACAAGATTGTGTGATAATGGGGCATCAGTTAGATCGATCTCGATCTTATTGCCAACTTATTTGAAAAAGACGCCATCTCGAGCGTATAACTCCCTGCAGTGTGTCATCTGACTTGTTATACAGGTACAGTAGTTTCCTCTAATCGTATTCGCTAGTTTAGAGGGAGTGTAAGCACGCTCCAATCGGCATTCGCATAATGAAAGGGGTGTATTCCTAGTCCAATCGGCACCCATTTCTCTTCCTCTAGCAGTGTATACAAATTCTCTAAGGGGAGTATGTCCGTGAGCCAATTGAAATCGGTAATACGCTAAGCTTATTGAGATCTTGGTTATTATTGGTAGATAGGGACAAAGTGTAAGTTAGTATTCTACTAGTACAATAACGGAACATTAGTCTGATTGTTAAAGATGATATGTGTGTCAGTGTCTATAGTACCCTAAAATCGTAAGAAATGGTTAGATACTGATAAAAATGTATCTAAAAATTTATAATACACCATACACTTGTATAATGCAGTATCATACTGTTAGTAGGTTATTTAGATATCTCATCTTCACTCGCTATCCATTATTGTTAATGATGAGCTATATAATGGTATGTAAATAGTTCAGCAACAAAGAGGCAATCCAGAACAACAGGGGTTAATAAGCAGAGTAGTCAGACAGGCAGGGTTCAGCAGCAGTATATAAATCCAGTAATTAAGGGGTATAGCAGGCAGAGTAGTCAGACAGGCAGGGATCATACACAAATAGGCAAATTAATACAACGATCTGTCACACCCAGGAGCACACAAAGTAACACCTATACTTAGGCAGTGACAGATCATTGTATTGAAACTTACATAGGCACAGGATTCGCGCCACAAAGGTCCGACCGGCATCAGGAGCGTGCGGCGATGACGTCAGCGCCGCACGCATCCGGACCTGACACAACCCCTGGCAACGAGCAGGGAAGGAGAAGCAAGGAGACGCCGCGCCCCTAGCAACGGCTAGAGCGGCGCGGCATGACAAATAGTATCTAGAACTTTTAGAAAGCCCACCGCGGGGAATACTATTCTTCATGCGAGTTCTTGCCATCCACCTCACCTTATACGTGCCATACAGAGGGGTCAGTTTTTTAGGTTAAGGCGTAGCACCAGAGATGTTAATATATATCCACAACAAGCCAGTGAATTGGCAGAGAGACTAGCTCACAGAGGGTATGATCCAGATAAATTAGAGGAAACAAGATTAGAAATCAGTACAATGCCAGTAAGAAATAGGGAGACCAAAAAGTCTGATATTTCCTTCAAAGATAGCATAGTTTTTACCACTGAATATACAACCCAATTTCCTCAAATAGTAAAAATCTTGAAGAGAAATCTTCCAATACTTGCAGGTGATTGAGATTGAGAAATGCATATTTGTTTTTTAAAAAAACTCAAACCCTAGCATCTAGACTAGCTCCAGGCATGGTCCGGAATATGAAAATAACTAGGGGTGACCATTGGTTAAGGAATAAGGGAAACTTAAAATGTGGAGCTAGAACGTGCCTAACTTGTGGCATGATGGAAGTGACTAGGCAGTTTAAGTCCTCATTTGATGATAATGTGTATGAAATCAAATTTTATGCTAATTGTAAAAACACCTTTGCCATTTACTTACTAGAATGCAACATCTGCAACATGCAGTATGTTGGAAAAACAACCATGGAGGTAAATGTTAGGGTAAGGGAACATGTAAATGATGTGTGAAAAATTACAAGGACTACTCGGTTGCAAGGCACTTCAATCAGGTTCACTTTACTAGTATTGGTGACTTTTAAGTAAAAATTATTGATGTAGCTAAAACTCCACCTAGAGGTGGAAATAGGCATAAAATCCTTGATAAATTAGAATTATATTGGATAGATAAGCTAAAGTCAAGAGTGCTCTTGGGTCTAAATCTAGAATGGGACATTAGCTATTATGTATAAGTTATCATGCATAAAGTTTATGCTAATTAATAGCCCAAAAGTACATGTTCCTTCAAGTTCTAAACCCTGTATCTGAACTAGTTTTAAAAGTCTTTAAATATTATTTTGAGTAGAGCCCGTAATTTTAGTTTATGCTTTATGGGATAATGACCAAACTAGTACAGCTAATGTGGTTCTCTTCTGGTATAAATATTTGCCTGATTAAATTTTGATAGAGAAATATGTTGATGAATTTATGACATGTCAATTTCTATTCTAATCAGTGTTTTCTTTTTGTATATCATTTAGTTGTAAATATGCATGAGTTATTTTGTATTTAATTAATTAATTCAGCATCAAATGTCAAAAAGTGCTCTGATGTATTAGACATACATTTGTATGTATATATTTCTATGTTGTTTCTAGTCTTGAAATTCTGCACCATATGAATTGGATAATATAATTGTACACAATCGGCTAGATTATGAGTTTTTCGTTTTGAGTTGTGCGGTGCTAACGAGCAGTTTATGCTCACCGCTCACTTACAGACAGCACTGGTATTACGGGTTTTTACAACCCAGACAAGAAGTGAGCGTTGAGCAAAATTCTGCTCCTTACCGCACTCCAATACCAGCGCTGCTTACGTTAGCAGTGAGCTGGTGTAACGCGCTTGTGCACGATTTCCCCATAGGAATCAACGAGGAGAGCCGGCTGAAAAAAAAGTCTAACACCTGCCAAAAACAGCGTAAAGCTTCTTAACACAGCCCCAGTGATTCCTATGGGGAAATCAAATTTATGTCTACACCTAACACCCTAACATGAACCCCCGAGTCTAAACACCCCTAATCTTACACTTATTAACCCCTAATCTGCCGCCCCCGACATCGCCGACACCTACATTATAATTATTAACCCCTAATCTGCCGCTCTGGACACCGCCACCACCTACATTATACTTATGAACCCCTAATCTGCTGTCCCAACATCGCCGACACCTGCATTATATTTATTAACCCCTAATCTGCCGCCCCCTATGTCGCCGCCACCTACCTACATTTATTTACCCCTAATCTGCTGCCCCCAACGTCGCCGCCACTATTCTAAATTTATTAACCCCTAAACCTAAGTCTAACCCTAACACCCCCTAACTTAAATATAATTTAAATAAATATAAATAAAATTACTATAATTAACTAAATTATTCCTATTTAAAACTAAATACTTACCTATAAAATAAACCCTAAGCTAGCTACAATATAACTAATAGTTACATTGTATCTAGTTTAGGGTTTATTTTTATTTTACAGGCAAGTTTGTATTTATTTTAACTAGGTAGAATAGTTACTAAATAGGTATTAACTATTTAATAAACTACCTAGCTAAAATAAATACAAAAGTACCTGTAAAATAAAGCCTAACCTAAGTTACAATAACATCTAACACTACACTATAATTAAATTAATTCCCTAAACTAAATACAATTAAATACAATTAAATAAAATTATCTAAAGTACAAAAAACAAACACTAAATTACAGAAAATAATAAACAAATTACAATATTTTTAAACTAATTACACCTAATCTAATCCCCCTAACAAAATAAAAAAAGCCCCCCCAAAAAATAAAAAAAGCCCTACCCTACACTAAATTACAAATAGCCCTTAAAAGGGCCTTTTGTGGGGCATTGCCCCAAAGTAATCAGCTCTTTTACCTGTAAAAAAAATTACAAATCCCCCCCCAACATTAAAACTCACCACCCACACAATCAACCCTACTCTAAAACCCACCCAATACTCCCTTAAACACTAACCTCTTGAAGATCACCTTACCGGGAGAAGTCTTCACCCAACCGGGCCGAAGTCCTCAACGAATCCGGCAGAAGTGGTCCTCTAGACGGGCAGAAGTGGTCCTCTAGATGGGCAGAAATCTTCATCGAGACGGTATCTTCTATCTTCATCCATCCGGCACGGAGCGGGTCCATCTTCAAGACATCCGACGCGGAGCATCCTCTTCTTTCTACGGCGACTGAAGAATGAAGGTACCTTTAAGTGACGTCATCCAAGATGGCGTCCCTTCAATTCCGATAGAATTCTATAAGCCAATCGGAATTAAGGTAGAAAAAATCCTATTGGCTGATGCAATCAGCCAATAGGATTGAAGTTCAATCCTATTGGCGAGCCAATAGGATTTTTTCTACCTTAATAACGATTGGCTGATAGAATTCTATCAGCCAATCGGAACTGAAGGGACGCCATCTTGGATGACGTCACTTAAAGGTAGTACCTTCATTCTGTGTTAGCCGTCGATTGAAGAGAATGCTCCGCGTCAGATGTCTTGAAGATGGACCCGCTCCGCGCCGGATGGATGAATATATATATATCTGGAGGACCACTTCGCCCGGGTTGGATGAAGACTTCTCCCGGGTTGGATGAAGACTTCTCCCGGCTTCGTTGAGGACTTCGGCCCGGTTGGGTGAAGACTTCTCCCGGTAAGGTGATCTTCAAGGGGTAAGTGTTAGTTTTTTTTAAGGGGGTATTGGGTGGGTTTTAGAGTAGGGTTGGCTGTGTGGGTGGTGGGTTTTAATGTTGGTGGGGGATTTGTAATTTTTTTTACAGTTAAAAGAGCTGATTACTTTGGGGCAATGCCCCGCAAAAGGCCCTTTTAAGGGCTATTTGTAATTTAGTGTAGGATAGGGCTTTTTTATTTTGTTAGGGGGATTAGATTAGGTGTAATTCGTTTAAAAATCTTGTAATTTGTTTATTATTTTGTGTAATTTAGTGGGGGTTTTTGTATGTTTATTTAATTGTATTTAATTGTATTTAATTTAGGGAATTAATTTAATTATAGTGTAGTTAGGTGTAATTGTAACTTAGGTTAGGTTTTATTTTACAGGTAACTTTGTATTTATTTTAGCTAGGTAGTTATTAAATAGTTAATAACTATTTACTAACTATTGTACCTAGTTAAAATAAATACAAACTTGCCTGTAAAATAAAAATAAACCCTAAGATAGCTACAAAGTAACTATTAGTTATATTGTAGCTAGCTTAGGGTTTATTTTACAGGTAAGTATTTAGTTTTAAATAGGAATAATTAAGGCCTAGATTTAGAGTTTGGCGTTAGCCGTGAAAACCAGCGTTAGAGGCTCCTAACGCTGGTTTTAGGCTACCGCCGGTATTTGGAGTCACTCAAAATAGGATCTAACGCTCACTTTTCAGCCGCGACTTTTCCATACCGCAGATCCCCTTACGTCAATTGCGTATCCTATCTTTTCAATGGGATTTCTCTAACTCCGGTATTTAGAGTCGTTTCTGAAGTGAGCGTTAGACATCTAACGACAAAACTCCAGCCGCAGGAAAAAAGTCAGTAGTTAAGAGCTTTCTGGGCTAACGCCGGTTTATAAAGCTCTTAACTACTGTGCTCTAAAGTACACTAACACCCATAAACTACCTATGTACCCCTAAACCGAGGTCCCCCCACATCGCCGACACTCGAAAAAATTTTTTTAACCCCTAATCTGCCGACCGCCACCTACGTTATCCTTATGTACCCCTAATCTGCTGCCCCTAACACCGCCGACCCCTGTATTATATTTATTAACCCCTAATCTGCCCCCCTCAACGTCGCCTCCACCTGCCTACACTTATTAACCCCTAATCTGCCGACCGGACCTGAGCGCTACTATAATAAAGTTATTAACCCCTAATCCGCCTCACTAACCCTATAATAAATAGTATTAACCCCTAAAATCCCTAACATCGCCGACACCTAACTTCAATTATTAACCCCTAATCTGCCGACCGAATCTCGCCGCTATTCTAATAAATGTATTAACCCCTAAAGCTAAGTCTAACCCTAACACTAACACCCCCCTCAGTTAAATATAATTTAAATCTAACGAAATTAATTAACTCTTATTATATAAATTATTCCTATTTAAAGCTAAATACTTACCTGTAAAATAAATCCTAATATAGCTACAATATAAATTATAATTATATTAGAGCTATTTTAGGATTTATATTTATTTTACAGGTAACTTTGTATTTATTTTATCCAGGTACAATAGCTATTAAATAGTTAAGAACTATTTAATAGCTAAAATAGTTAAAATAATTACAAATTTACCTGTAAAAGAAATCCTAACCTAAGTTACAAATAAACCTAACACTAGACTATCAATAAATTAATTAAATAAACTACCTACAATTACCTACAATTAACCTAACACTACACTATCAATAAATTAATTAAATACAATTGCTACAAATAAATACAATTAAATAAACTAGCTAAAGTACAAAAAATAAAAAAGAACTAAGTTACAAAAAATAAAAAAATATTTACAAACATAAGAAAAATATTACAACAATTTTAAACTAAGTACACCTACTCTAAGCCCCCTAATAAAATAACAAAGCCCCCCAAAATAAAAAAATGCCCTACCCTATTCTAAATTACTAAAGTTCAAAGCTCTTTTACCTTACCAGCCCCGAACAGGGCCCTTTGCGGGGCATGCCCCAAGAAATTCAGCTCTTTTGCCTGTAAAAAAAAACATACAATACCCCCCCCAACATTACAACCCACCACCCACATACCCCTAATCTAACCCAAACCCCCCTTAAATTAACCTAACACTAAGCCCCTGAAGATCATCCTACCTTGTCTTCACCATACCAGGTTCACCGATCGGTCCAGAAGAGCTCCTCCGATGTCCTGATCCAAGCCCAAGCGGGGGGCTGAAGAGGTCCATGATCCGGCTGAAGTCTTCATCCAAGCGGGCCAGAAGAGGTCTTCCATCCGATTGAAGTCTTCATCCAAGCGGCATCCATCCGGAGCGAAGCGGCAGCATCCTGAAGACCTCCACCGCGGAACATCCATCCTGGCCGACGACTGAACGACGTATGACGGTTCCTTTAAATGACGTCATCCAAGATGGCGTCCCTCGAATTCCGATTGGCTGATAGGATTCTATCAGCCAATCGGAATTAAGGTAGGAATATTCTGATTGGCTGATGGAATCAGCCAATCAGAATCAAGTTCAATCCGATTGGCTGATCCAATCAGCCAATCAGATTGAGCTCGCATTCAATTGGCTGATCGGAACAGCCAATAGAATGCGAGCGCAATCTGATTGGCTGATCGGATCAGCCAATCGGATTGAACTTGATTCTGATTGGCTGATTCCATCAGCCAATCAGAATATTCCTACCTTAATTCCGATTGGCTGATAGAATCCTATCAGCCAATCGGAATTTGAGGGACGCCATCTTGGATGACGTCATTTAAAGGAACCGTCATTCGTCGTTCAGTCGTCGGCCAGGATGGATGTTCCGCGGTGGAGGTCTTCAGGATGCTGCCGCTTCGCTCCGGATGGATGCCGCTTGGATGAAGACTTCAATCGGATGGAAGACCTCTTCTGGCCCGCTTGGATGAAGACTTCAGCCGGATCATGGACCTCTTCAGCCCCCCGCTTGGGCTTGGATCAGGACATCGGAGGAGCTCTTCTGGACCGATCGGTGAACCGGGTATGGTGAAGACAAGGTAGGATGATCTTCAGGGGCTTAGTGTTAGGTTTATTTAAGGGGGGTTTGGGTTAGATTAGGGGTATGTGGGTGGTGGGTTGTAATGTTGGGGGGGGGGGTATTGTATGGGTTTTTTTACAGGCAAAAGAGCTGAATTTCTTGGGGCATGCCCCGCAAAGGGCCCTGTTCAGGGCTGGTAAGGTAAAAGAGCTTTGAACTTTAGTAATTTAGAATAGGGTAGGGCATTTTTTTATTTTGGGGGGCTTTGTTATTTTATTAGGGGGCTTAGAGTAGGTGTAATTAGTTTAAAATTGTTGTAATATTTTTCTTATGTTTGTAAATATTTTTTTATTTTTTGTAACTTAGTTCTTTTTTATTTTTTGTACTTTAGCTAGTTTATTTAATTGTATTTATTTGTAGCAATTGTATTTAATTAATTTATTGATAGTGTAGTGTTAGGTTAATTGTAGGTAATTGTAGGTAGTTTATTTAATTAATTTATTGATAGTCTAGTGTTAGGTTTATTTGTAACTTAGGTTAGGATTTCTTTTACAGGTAAATTTGTAATTATTTTAACTATTTTAGCTATTAAATAGTTCTTAACTATTTAATAGCTATTGTACCTGGTTAAAATAAATACAAAGTTACCTGTAAAATAAATATAAATCCTAAAATAGCTCTAATATAATTATAATTTATATTGTAGCTATATTAGGATT
Source organism: Bombina bombina (assembly GCF_027579735.1). Lineage (NCBI taxonomy): Eukaryota > Metazoa > Chordata > Amphibia > Anura > Bombinatoridae > Bombina > Bombina bombina. The sequence continues at coordinate 966,359,306 of NC_069502.1, forward strand.
TATTTTACAGGTAAGTATTTAGCTTTAAATAGGAATAATTTATTTAATAAGAGTTAATTAATTTCGTTAGATTTAAATTATATTTAACTTAGGGGGGTGTTAGTATTAGGGTTAGACTTAGCTTTAGGGGTTAATACATTTATTAGAATAGCGGCGAGATTCGGTCGGCAGATTAGGGGTTAATAATTGAAGTTAGGTGTCGGCGATGTTAGGGAGGGCAGATTAGGGGTTAATACTATTTATGATAGGGTTAGTGAGGCGGATTAGGGGTTAATAACTTTATTATAGTAGCGCTCAGGTCCGGTCGGCAGATTAGGGGTTAATAAGTGTAGGCAGGTGGAGGCGACGTTGTGGGGGGCAGATTAGGGGTTAATAAATATAATATAGGGGTCGGCGGTGTTAGGGGCAGCAGATTAGGGGTACATAGGGATAATGTAAGTAGCGGCGGTTTACGGAGCGGCAGATTAGGGGTTAATAATAATATGCAGGGGTCAGCGATAGCGGGGGTGGCATATTAGGGGTTAATAAGTGTAAGGTTAGGGGTGTTTAGACTCGGGGTACATGTTAGAGTGTTAAGTGCAGACGTAGGAAGGGTTACCGCATAGCAAACAATGGGGCTGCGTTAGGAGCTGAACGCGGCTTTTTTGCAGGTGTTTGGTTTTTTTTCAGCTCAAACAGCCCCATTGTTTCCTATGGGGGAATCATGCACGAGCACGTTTTTGAGGCTGGCCGCGTCCGTAAGCAACTCTGGTATCGAGAGTTGAAGCTGCGTTAAAAATGCTCTACGCTCCTTTTTTGGAGCCTAACGCAGCCTTTATGTGGACTCTCGATACCAAAGTTATTTTTATGGTGTGGCCAGAAAAAAGCCGGCGTTAGTTTTTCGGGTCGTTACCGACAAAACTCCAAATCTAGGCCATGGTACGGCCAGAAAAAAGCCGGCGTTAGTTTTTCGGGTCGTTACCGACAAAACTCCAAATCTAGGCCTAAGTTAATTATAGTAATTTAGATTTCTTTTAATTATATTTAAGTTAGGGGGTGTTAGGTTCAATGGTTAGACTTAGGTTTAGGGGTTAATAACTTTAATATAGTGGCGGCGACATTGTGGGCGGCAGATTAGGAGTTAATAAATGTAGGTAGGTGTCGGCGATGTTAGGGACGGCAGATTAGGGGTTAATAATATTTAACTAATGTTTGCGAGGCGGGAGTGCGGCGGTTTAGGGGTTAATATATTTATTATAGTGGCGGCGATGTCCAGTTCGGCAGATTAGGGGTTAAAAAATTTATTTAATGTTTGCGATGCGGGAGGGCCTCGGTTTAGGGGTTAACTGGTAGTTTATGGGTGAGCACTTTAGTTAAGAGTTTTATGCTACGGCGTTGTAGTGTAAAACTCTTAACTAGTGACTTTAAAATGCGGTACCAGTCTTGACAGGAGAGGGTGTACCGCTCACTTTTTGGCAGACTCGTAATACCAGCGCTATGCAAGTCCCTTTGAAAATATAGGATACGCAATTGACGTAAGTGGATTTGCGGTATTTTCAAGCCTGACCAAAAAAGTGAGCGGTACACCTGTACCTGCAAGACTCGTAATACCAGCGGGCGTTAAAAAGCAGCGTTGGGACCGGCCAATGCTGCTTTTTAAGCCTAACGCACAACTCGTAATGTAGCCGTATGTTTTTAATGTTCTTATGTTGATATTAACTATTCTGAGACATTAAGAGTTAATGTGTTTATTTACTGGTACCTCTATATAAGGGGTTATCAGGTGTATCACCAGCAGTTTACGAATAAGCGCCACTAGGGGGCACGAAACGCATCAGACATCCTTGTCCGTGTTTTGTACTCTAACTTTTAACATGTTGGAATAAATATATTTTTTTAATTCACTGCTGTGCTCCTGGATATTGTCCTACTTCATACTACCATGTATTAATGGGCAGTATTCATAGACGCTTGTGAGGTTGCTAAAAGACCTCATTGTTGGAAATGCATGTTGGAAATTCATTAAGCCTTGATTCACCTTTCTGAGTGTATGCTTAGTGGGCATTCCTGACATTAACATATATAGTAGCCATAAAGGAACATTTAACACTTAGAGATTGTAAAATAAAATCATTTAAATATATGTAAAAAATAAACTATATACTTTCATAATTTATTTTGACCCCTTTTCTGTAAAAAAAAAATGGTGCCTTTCCATTTCCTGGTAAAAGTGCATACTCCAGACCTAATACTGCTATATCACACACAGGCATTGGTTGCCATTTATAACTTTCCCTAAATGCCCTCAGGAGAGAAGGAAACATAGGTTACAACATGGCAGCATCCATTGCTTTATAGACACTAACACTTTCCAATGCCTAATTATATTATTAGGTTATATAAAGTGTTCATTAAGCTAAAATGTATAAAACTTATAGATTATTTATATGAAGTTTCAAATTACATATTCATTTTTAGACCATGAAATAGTGAGCTACACAAGGTTACAACATAGCATGTGTGTGATTGTGTGACTCACATGATATTTAAAGGGACATAAAACAGAATGTTCTAACATAAGTTTCTAAATATATAATGCAGCCACAGCTTACCTGCAAAACAGTTTCTATTTTAATCCCCATTGATTCAGGCATAGTTTTGTTTGCAGCAAGTTCCCCCCTGGGCATTTCTATATATGGAAGGTGCTATCCAGGCCATAGCTTCTGCAGAATGTACTCGTGCACGTGCACAGTAGGGGGCAGAGTCACATGGCACCTGACTAAAGCAGTGCACAGTATAATGCTGAAGCTTTCACTAAGCATGGGATATTATCCCCATGGAAACAAGCAAGCCACTTGGCATCAAACAATAGCAGTACCTGCTGTCCCTCCTCAACCCCCCCCCCCCTTTCTTGCATAAGTAATTATCCTCACATGCACACTTTGTTATATGATAGCACAAGGTTTAGACTAGGACACTGATAAAAGGGGGGGGGGAGTGGAGCAGGCTACACTTGGCAACACTAAAGTGTAAGTAATTTTTCAGATTTCTTGAAATTTTATTAAAATATGTATAAGCTTCTTTTTTTACACTATTTTTTTCACACACTGTTTTACCTCAGGTGACCCTTTTATAATGTGTGCATAACTCAAAATGTTTTATGGCACTTTAAGTTGCAAGTTTGTTCATGCATTATTTATAAATAATATTGTAGAATTTTTGTATATTTTTATGATGCTTGTGTCCACTTATTTTAAATATCAATTGTATCAAGTAATAATAGTCTTTAAATATTTATGGTATATATATTTTCATATTTTCAGTAGTATGTGTTAAGTATAGGGTCTAACAGGTTTGTGTATTTAACATCATCCAATAGCTTTCTAGAGTTGTCTTTTTAAAGTATGTTGAATATTGTGACATAGGGTCTATGCACTGGCGTATTTTGGCCTAGGCAAACAAGGCACTTGCCTAGGGCACCAGATTTTTTGGAGGGCAGCACTTTTTGAGTCCGACTGCACACACACTCACTACACATACACACTGCACTACACATGCACACACACTCACCATATACACACACACATATACACACACTCACACACATACATACAAACACACAAGCACTTGAATATGAACATTTACTTTGGAAATACCATGAAAAAAAAAAAGTCACGTTACACCTCTCCAAAAAATATTATGGCCAAAAAAGGCCTAAAACTTGGAGGATGAGGGTGGTGGTGGTGGTGGTGGGGGCAGTAGAATTTTGGGTGCCTAGGGCAGCACAAATCCTAAATATGCCACTAGGTCTATGATTATGGCATCCAGCCGAAACGCGTAAGACCAGTCAACTACCCTATTCCTGTGAATGGATTTTAAAGAACATAATAAAGATTTGTGTTTTTACTTGGATCCAGGGTTATCCTTTTGTTTAAATTACCATTTAATATTTGTATATCTGTTTTGTTATAGAAAAATAGTCTTGATAGATAAATGAAATATGTCATAGAAGCCTTGCAGACAAGACAATGGTCTGGCCATAGGATTTCTGGGGTGTGATCAGCATCTATAAAGACTTGATTACCCATGTGACATATCTTGTTTCACAATTGAGTCTCGCTGTTTCAAAGCTGATGAGGTTGTGTCGTTTTATCTTCCTTTCATTTTCTTTTAAAGCTTTTTTGTGCTATGTTAGAGTGGTCTGTTTTATATGTTTTCATCTGTAATGTTTTTAAGTCATTTCTGCAATGCCGCTATCCTTGACAGTTGAGCTTGTTTTATGCATTAAAATGTAAAAGGCTGCAAGATAGATGAGGCAACATTGATTGTGTTGGAATTAGTTTTTTTCCTGGTGCACTATTAATATCTAAGGCCCGCAATCAGAGTAGTACACAATCTGGTATTATATTTATATGGTAAAAGAATGTTTAGTGCTAAACAAGTTGTAAGTTATGTGTTAGTCGTGAGTGCAACACAAAACAATGCTAAACATTTTTTTGAAACTTGAGACCTGAAGTAAAGTGTTAGGGCTAGAATAAAAGTTTAACCACAATGAAAATAAAGTATTAAACTCATACATAAGTAAAATATGTTTATTATTGAAATTAATGTATAAAATGTGTTCTAAAGGGATAGGGTGTATGTCAAGGTGTTTGACTAGGGAGGACTCATATTTGTATATGTGTGTATGTATATATGTGTATATATCTATGTGCAAAAATATATATATATATACACATACAGATATACACATATATATATATATATATATATACAGTATATAAAAAGATGCAGGGAAACAGCACTCGCCAACAGATCAATCACCTGGTGCTCCGCAATTATTAATGTATACACGATTATTGGATAATACCCACGGTTGGCAACCGCATTCCACGGGACAACCACAGAGCAGGCAGACACAGGATTTCATCAAACGCCTTTAATTAGCATGAAAAGGCTACATTCCAAAAGTTTCGGCTCTCACGGGAGCCTTTCTCAATGGAAGCCAAACAGACATACAGTGCACACCCAAGACCATCCCCTATATACCAGCCTCCACCAATCAGACAGCAGGAACAATGCACACCCCTCTTGTTAGTAACACCTGTGTCACACACAAACGACCTGGGCGATTGCTGATGACATCATCAGACCGCATCTGTTAGACCACACATGTAAGCTGTCCGTTGTCATGGAGACACATGTAAACAGCATGCGCCCAGCTGTAGTACACAAAGATGTAGAGGGCATGTGGGCGTAGTCCGACTGCCAGATGAGTGTCATTCAAATACAATAGGTGATCACCCAAACAAGTAAACATACAAAAACAAGTATAAACCTTATATCAAACTTTGAATGAAAATATCCGAAGGACATCATAGTGCAACTATTAATAATGCTGTAAATATAGTGATCTCGGTTACCCTCTATACCAATATGGTATCAAGGTAACTCCAGAAGAACATGAAGCATATACTTCTTAATCTAAAGCAACTTAGGCATACATATCATGGGAAGAGCACACTGCACCCAAACATTATATTGATCAGAATAGGAAAAAATAAGCGACTCCTAGAAATTACTGATTAGACCCTATAGCAGCATCCAAAGTCAATGTTAGTATTGAGACCACGGGGGGGTAACCGTGTCCAGATTGAATATCCACCGAGCTTCCATTCGTAACAATGTCAGTCCTCTATCGTCTCCTCATCTTAGGCAAGGAACATGGTCGATAAGCATGGTCCTCAAGGAGGATACAGGGTGACCCGCAGTCAAAAAGTGCCGGGCAACTGGCTGTTCTGAGCGACCTTTGTCCAAAGCCTGACATATGGCTGTCTTATGATTAGCCAACCGTTCTCTGAATGTTGTCACTGTCATTCCGATGTAATATAGAGAGCATGGGCAAATGATGGCATATGTGACAAACTCTGGGGTGCAGGTTAATCTGTGTTTAATAGAAAACCTCTTATTGGTGTGTGGATGAGGAAATGTGTTGCCAGTTATTAGAGTATTACAAGTCATGCAATGTCCACATCAAAAGCACCCTGGTTTGCCCTTAGGTAACCACATTTGCTTCTCATAGCAGTGTGTTGGGTCATTTATAATCAAGAGATCCCTCAAGTTGCTTGCTCTCTTATACACCATTCGTGGAACCAGAGACTCACAAAAAGGAAGGCTTGTATCCTTTGAGATCACCAAGAAAAACTGGATGGTGATCTCGAAGGATACAAACCTTCATTTAGAAAAAAAAAATATTTTTACTTTTGATAGATAGATAGAAGACAGATTTTCTTCTGAGCAAAGAACAAACGTATTTAAACTTTGTTAACACACTTTCTACTTTAGCGCACCTTTGATTAAGCACACAAGCAAAAGCTGGAACAGGGCTTTGTAGCGCACCCTATAAAAGTCTATCGGGAGAGGGAGTTAGCGTGATCGTGTTACCTGACTTCTAAATGTTAGAGCACATGAGGTTTTTGCTTGAGCTGAACCAACTCAGAGGCTTTTAGAGTGAATAAAGTGTGTACAAAAAATATGCATATATAAAAGTATAATATATATATATTGTATAATACATTTATGGTCAGTAACCTCAAAACATAAATTTATTTCAAGTGAAATGATGATTACATGCAGAATCTTTGTGAAAGCAACATTAAAGGGACAGTAAACCTCAAAAATAATGTTATATAATTCTGCACATAGTGCAGAATTATATAACATTATATTAGCCAAACTTTATAAAACATAATATTCCCTTTTAATTTTTTAAAAAAACGGCTGTTTTACAGACCCGCTCTCTGTGCTCTTCTGAGCGGGTCTGTTTGTTTCACACAGTGCATCGGGCCAGCTGTATAGTCACAGCCCGGCCCGACCGCGCCATTATACACAGTGCAGCTCGCTCCTGCTGTCAGACAAAGCAGGAGCGAGCTGCACTTAGTGTTATGGTGCGGTCGGGCCGGGCTGTGACTATACAGCTGGCCCGATGCGCTGTGTGAAACAATCAGACCCGCTCAGAAGAGCACAGAGAGCGGGTCTGTAAAACAGCCGTTTTTTAAAAAAATTAAAAGGGAATATTATGTTTTATAAAGTTTGGCTAATATAATGTTATATAATTCTGCACTATGTGCAGAATTATATAACTTTATTTTTAAGGTTTACTGACACTTTAAGTAATGTCACCCAGTTCACGTGATATAGGCAGTTTAGAATAATATGTAATAGCTACAGCAATTAGAGTTAAATTGCTGGCAGAGTATGCCCTGTTATGTAACAAGTGTTAAATGCTAGCTGTTTGACATGAAATAATAGTGTCTTCTATTTAATTTAATTATATAATTACAGGTGCCAATTGGCATTATCTATTTATATAACAGCACTTCTGTGAAATGCCAGTAGCTACTTCCCTGAATTGATACTGCAGAGTAAGCTAAACTGTGTTATAGACAGTACTGCAGTTTATCATTTTTCATGACTTAAGAAAACATACAGGCACATAGGAATATACAATATACAATATATAATATATATAATATATATGTTACAAACATACTGAACTCTCACTTTTTCTATCATACATTTAAAATATGCTTTGAAGGGACATGAAGCCCAACATTTTTCTTTCAGAGCATTTTAAACAACTTTCCATTTTTTTCCCATTTATTAAATTTTCACAAACAAAATACAGAACAGACCACGGGATATAAACAAAAAGAAAATAATTATCTTTCATTACATGCATATAGATTCCAAAGAAAAATTCATACAGTAAATCACAAAATTTCAGTACTTCAGTATCCATTACACCAAAAAATCAATTAGTATATAACTTTTTACATAAATAAATATTATAAACCCAAAAAGAGAAAAAAAAAAAACACACAACCTCTACTCATCATCTCACACCCCCTATCCATCTACCACCACAGCCCATATTCTCCACCAACGATTAAGTAAATCAATGAGAGGACAACCAAAAGGAGGGAAGAGAATTGTTATGTACAATACTATGAAGATATGTCAACTTCTGAAATGGAAACACCAATTGAGCTGCCCGTGGTAAGGACGACACAGTTGCCATTTTATGAGAAACAATTATAACTGTCTCTCAGAAGTTAAGTTTAATTCAGATTGTTCCATAATTATTTGTACTTGCATCTTAAAGACAAATTCCGCGATACTACGCCCATGTACAATGTTTTAGTATGTTAAAATTACATTATGGCCAGTTAAAATAGCTGTAATAATCAAATGGCAATTTATATCTGTTCCTTGATCATTATATAGAAAAATTATCGGCTAGATTACGAGTTGTGCTTTAGCTTAAAAAGCAGCGTTGGCCGGTCCCAACGCTGCTTTTTAACACCCGCTGGTATTACGAATCTTGAAGGTACAGGTGTACCGCTCACTTTTTTGGCCAGACTTGGAAATACCGCAAATCCACTTACGTCAATTGCGTAGCCTATATTTTCAATGGGACTTGCATAGCACCGGTATTACGAGTCTGCCAAAAAGTGAGCGGTACACCCTCTCCTGTCAAGACTGGTACCGCATTTTAAAGTCAGTAGTTAAGAGTTTTACACTACAATGCCGTAGCATAAAACTCTTAACTAAAGTGCTAAAAAGTACACTAACACCCATAAACTACCTATTAACCCCTAAACCGAGGCCCCCCACATCGCAAACTCTAAAATACATTTTTTAACCCCTAATCTGCCGAACCGGACATCGTCGCCACTATAATAAATATATTAACCCCTAAACCGCCGCACTCCCGCCTCGCAAACATTAGTTAAATATTATTAACCCCTAATCTGCAGTCCCTAACATCGCCGACACCTACCTACATTTATTAACCCCTAATCTGCCACCCCCAACGTCGCCGCCACTATACTAAAGTTATTAACCCCTAAATCTAAGTCTAACCCTAACACCCCCTAACTTAAATATAATTTAAATAAATCTAAATAAAATTCCTATCATTAACTAAATAATTCCTATTTAAAACTAAATACTTACCTAGAAAATAAACCCCAAGTTAGCTACAATATAGCTAATAGTTACATTGTATCTATCTTAGGTTTTATTTTTATTTTACAGGTAAGTTTGTATTTATTTTAACTAGGTACAATAGTTATTAAATAGTTATTAACTATTTAATAACTACCTAGCTAAAATAAATTCAAAAGTACCTGTAAAATAAAACCTAACCTAAGTTACAATTACACCTAACACTACACTATAATTAAATAAATTAACTAATTTAACAATAATTAAATACAATTAAATAAAATTATCTAAAGTACAAACCCCCCCACTAAATTACAGAAAATAATAAACAAATTACAATATTTTTAAACTAATTACACCTAATCTAATCCCCCTAAATAAAAAAGCCCTCCCAAAATAAAAAAAAGCCCTACCCTACACTAAATTACAAATAGCCCTTAAAAAGGCCTTTTGCGGGGCATTGCCCCAAAGTAATCAGCTTTTTTACCTGTAAAAAAAAGTACAAATCCCCCAAACATTAAAACCCACCACCCACACAACCAACCCTACTCTAAAACCCACCTAATAACCCCTTTAAAAAAAACTAACACTAACCCCTTGAAGATCACCTTACCGGGAGAAGTCTTCACCCAACCGGGCCGAAGTCCTCAACGAAGCCGGGAGAAGTCTTCATCCAAGCCGGGCGAAGGGGTCCTCCAGACGGGCAGAAGTCTTCATCTAGACGGCATCTTCTATCTTCATCCATCCGGCTCGGAGCGGGTCCATCTTGAAGACATCCGACGCGGAGCATCCTCTTCAATCAGACGGCTAACACAGAATAAAGGTACCTTTAAGTGACGTCATCCAAGATGGCGTCCCTTCAATTCCGATTGGTTGATAGAATTCTATCAGCCAATCGGAATTAAGGTACAAAAAATCCTATTGGCTGATGCAATCAGCCAATAGGATTGAAGTTCAATCCTATTGGCTGATCCAATCAGCCAGTAGGATTGAGCTTCCATTCTATTGGCTGATTGGATCAGTCAATAGGATTGAACTTCAATCCTATTGGCTGATTACATCAGCCAATAGGATTTTTTCTACCTTAATTCCGATTGGCTGATAGAATTCTATCAACCAATGGGAATTGAAGGGACGCCATCTTGGATGAAGTCACTTAAAGGTACCTTTATTCTGTGTTAGCTGTTGATTGAAGAGGATGCTCCACGTCGGATGTCTTGAAGATGGACCCGCTCCGCGCCGGATGGATGAAGATAGAAGATGCCGTCTGGATGAAGACTTCTGCCCGTCTGGAGGACCCCTTCGCCCGGCTTGGATGAAGACTTCTCTTGGCTTAGTTGAGGACTTCGGCCTGGTTGGGTGAAGACTTCTCCCGGTAAGGTGATCTTCAAGGGGTTAGTGTTAGGTTTTTTTAAGGGGGTATTGGGTGGGTTTTAGAGTAGGGTTGGTTGTGTGGGTGGTGGGTTTTAATGTTGGGGGGGGGGATTTGTAATTTTTTTTACAGGTAAAAGAGCTGATTACTTTGGGGCAATGCCCTGCAAAAGGCCCTTTTAAGGGCTATTTGTAATTTAGTGTAGGGTAGGGCTTTTTTATTTGGGGGGGGGGCTTTTTTATTTTGTTAGGGGGGTTAGATTAGGTGTAATTAGTTTAAAAATATTGTAATTTGTTTATTATTTTCTGTAGTTTAGTGGGAGGGTTTTGTACTTTAGATAATTTTATTTAATTGTATTTGTTGTTAAATTAGTTAATTTATTTAATTATAGTGTAGTGTTAGGTGTAATTGTAACTTAGGTTAGGTTTTATTTTACAGGTACTTTTGTATTTATTTTAGCTAGGTAGTTATTAAATAGTTAATAACTATTTAATAACTATTGTACCTAGTTAAAATAAATACAAACTTACCTGTAAAATAAAAATAAAACCTAAGATAGATACAATGTAACTATTAGTTATATTGTAGCTAGCTTAGGGTTTATTTTATAGGTAAGCATTTAGTTTTAAATAGGAATTATTTAGTTAATGATAGGAATTTTATTTAGATTTATATAAATTATATTTAAGTTAGGGGGTTAGGATTAGGGTTAGACTTAGATTTAGGGGTTAATAACTTTAGTATAGTGGCGGCGACGTTGGGGGTGGCAGATTAGAGGTTAATAAATGTAGGTAGGTGTCGGCGATGTTAGGGACGACAGATTAGGGGTTAATAATATTTAACTGTTTGCGAGGCGGGAGTGCGGCGGTTTAGGGGTTAATATGTTTATTATAGTGGCAGCGACATTGGGGCAGCAGATTAGGGGTTAATAAATGTAGGTAGGTGGTGGCGACATAGGGGGCGGCAGATTTGTGGTTAATAAATATAATGTAGGTGTCAGCAATGTTGGGGGCAGCAGATTAGGGGTTCATAAGTATAATGTAGGTGGCGGCGGTGTCCAGAGCTGCAGATTAGGGGTTAATAATTATAATGTAGGTGTCAGCGATGTTGGGGGCGGCAGATTAGGGGTTAATAAGTGTAAGATTAGGGGTGTTTAAACTTGGGGTTCATGGTGTAGACATAAATTTAATTTCCCCATAGGAATCAATGGGGCTGCGTTAAGGAGCTTTACACTGCTTTTTGGCAGGTGTTAGACTTTTTTTCAGCCGGCTCTCCCCGTTGATTCCTATGGGGAAATCGTGCAAGAGCACGTTACACCAGCTCACCGCTAACGTAAGCAGCGCTGGTATTGGAGTGTGGTAAGGAGCAGAATTTTGCTCAACGCTCACTTCTTGTCTGGGTTGTAAAAACCTGTAATACCAGCGCTGTCTGTAAGTGAGCGGTGAGCATAAACTGCTCGTTAGCACCGCACAGCTCAAAATGAAAAACTCGTAATCTAGCCGTATATGTCTCACATTCAAAGATATTTTACTTCATAAAAATCGATTCAACCAATAATTAACTCTATTCCATAATCTAATAACTCTGGGAGTGAGAGACAGAAACAATTAACAATATTAGCTTTAGTAGAATGAGAACAGCAAAAACAATCACCGGTACAGGGCCAGATAAATAAATATATATATTTAGCCATGTATATGTATGTATCTCAATTTTAAAGCCCTTTGCTGGCCTTTTTTTTTAATCACCTGAGACCTCATATATTTGAACCCTTATAACTTTTTTGTGCAATAGTTTTTTTGTTTTTAAATAATTTTATTAGATGGTGTTATTATGAGTGTAACTTTATTTTGTAATGTATTTTTTATGTTTTGTAACACTTCTTTGTTTTGAAAAACAGTTATCCAGAGCTCTGAGGTCACGCTAACCCGACGCTTGTTAACTTCAATTGTGCTCAAGTGTTTGCGTTTACTTTCAATGTGCACAAACACCCGCGATAAACCCCTTTTTGCTTGCGCTTCACTCATAATTTAGCCCACAATTGGTGTTACTTTTAGACAGAAGGGAGAGATATAGGATTTATGTATTAGTCTGATATGCGACACTCTCCAAGCTATCGAGATAGTAGAATTCTCGGCTAAAGCAATACTTTGTTTAATATCTTAAATTTCCAAGACTATCTCTTTATTTTGCCAACTTTGAGTTATAAATTGCATATGCTCTTGACCCTTTTTACTCATAAGAAGTTTATTGTGTCCGGACTATTAGCCAACGGACATTTGGCCGACAGATAATAGTCTAACACACAAGTGGCTGTAAGATAACAGTCTGGCCACGAGAAAGATAGATAGATTTGATAGATTAGATAGATAAATAGATGTGATAGATACATTTGATAGATTCGATAGATAAATAGATAGATCGATCATTTCCCAGACAGAGAACCACAAGATGTGCAGGCTGGGACCCATGGCTAGGTTCCCAGAGGCCGTTGTGGCGCCCGAGGCTCTGATTAGAACAGAGCACTCTAGAGCGTATCTGCTCTCGGAAGAACTTGGAACATGCTTCGGCATTCTGTCCGTTGGCCAAATGTCCATCAGACAGAATGCTGTCGGCCAAATGTCCGTCGGCATTTTGTCAGAGCACCGAAGTTTATACCACACAGAGCATGAATTCTACATTCTTATAGTTTGATCCCTTTCTCTAGTTCTGCCCAAATCCCAGTTAGAATCTATAGTACTGGTCAACTAAAAATAAAAATGTCTTATTTGCAAGTAAGTATAGTTTTTATGAGGAATATCAGTCAGTGGATAACACATTAAAAGTCTTAATTAAATTGGAATCATCATGTTTTAGTTGTATTGTATATTTAAGGCCATTGTTTAAAAATTCTATTGAATAGACCTGGAGAGAAATCTGAATTTCCAACTCTGGGTTAAATATTTGGGGGCCGTTTTATTAAGCAGCGTATGCTGCTCATTCCGCCCGAGCCTTTCGGCTCGCCGGAATCAGGATTTAAGAAGCAGCAACCATAAGACCGCTGCTCTTTAATTTGTCCGCCACCTCCAAGGTGGCGGACTACAATCATCCCGATCAGATACGATTGTGATGATTGACACCCCCTGCTAGTGGCCAATATGCACCAGAAATGCTTGTGCAATGATAAATGCCGAAAGCGTATGCTACAGAGAATCATGTCCCCCCGCCATTTATCAAATCTACCCCATAGAGTCTCTATAATCAAATCGACATTCTTTGTAGATTTTTTGCTAAACACAAATAATATTTTTGAAAACCTGTAAGTCTTGTATATTGGAGGGAAGCTTGCTAGTTGGACAATGCAGAATAGCTTTTAATGAAAAATGATATATCAACTCCTTCAGATTAAACAAAAAGGTGACATCATTTATTTCTGCTAACCAATCAACTGCAAATTTTACCATTGTAACTCAGTTATAATATTTAATAGACGGAAATGCTAAACCTCCACTTTCTCTAAGTTGAGTTTGTTAAAATATATAGCGACGTGATTTCCTGTTTCCCCAAATTAACTCAGAACAAACTTTATTAAATTGCTGCATATGCTGTGAATTTATAAATAATGGGAGGTTTTGCATCAGACTTAAAGTGATGGTAAACTTTAACTAATCAAATGTCCTAAATGTAATCCATCTGTGAAAGGGTTAAATTAGTTCATATATATGTTTCTTATTACAATGTTATGCCGGCCCACATGGATGAACTTTTTTTTTTTAATGAAAATTCCAGTGAACATCTAATCAACATGTGTGTCATATGACAATCTTGAAGTCCACCCCCTTTAACCTCTTAAGGACATATGACGGAATTTTTCCGTCATAAAACAATTGAGCAAACTGAAAGCTGTGTCCTTAAAGGGTTAAAACACTTAGAAATCCTATGTAGGGAGTGGAGATGACTGCTCTATACATCACAATTAGGATTATACATTTTTTTGTATAATATATATACACTTTAAAAAAAAATTAATTATGTGGTTTTACTTGCAAACTAATATATTTTTCATTGCAACATAGTTATAGTCTGAAATTTACCATGACTTTAATATTCTTTATTCATAGCTTTATCTTGTGCCCTACTCATTCTTCCTAATTCAAGGTATAAAGTCATTTTAAAAATCCCCAGATATTACCAAATTTCCCTGCATATTTCACAAGCTTATTGGGGCCATAAATATTACACAAGATTCAGAGCATATCATTAACTATTTTACCAAGAACCTCCCCTCTGAATCTATAGTCTTGAATAAAAATATTATGGGCCAGATTACAAGTGGAGCACTAATTAACGCTCTAGCTTGCACGAAAACTCAGCTAAAAGTAAGCTTTGTTACGCGTCTGCAAAAAACTGAACTTATAATATAATAACAAAAGTATTGAAAAAAAATATTGCACAAAAAAAGTTATAAGGGCTCAAATTTATGAGATCTCAGGTGTTAGGGAAAAAAAGGCAGGCAAGGAGCTTTAACATAGACATACATACATATACATGTTTTAATATGTATATTATGTATATATATATATATATATATATATATATATATACATACAGTATATATATGTTTATATGTGTGTACATATGTATTTATATGTGTATATATGTATTTACAGACATATATACACATATAAACACATAAATACATATGTATACACATATATATATATATATATATATATATATATATATATATACATACCTAGGTTTTGGATCCAAGCACTCACTGTACGTTGAATTGCCTGGGTGCACTCTATGGTAGATAGGTAGAAACTTTTCATGTAGAGAAGAGGCACACACAGGACTTAAATAACATAAGTTTTATTTTTTAATTAATTCAGTCAACGTTTTGGTCCTCACAGGGACCTTTGGCAAGACTGTTCATGTTTTCTTCCTTCCGCCCAGGAAGCAAACATGAACAATCTTGACAAAGGTCCCTGTGAGGACCGAAACGTTGACTGAATTAATGAAATAATAAAACTTATGTTATTTAAATCCTGTGTGTGCCTCTTCTCTACATGAAAAGTATATATATATATATATATATATATATATATATATATATATATATATATATATATATATATATATGCATTAGAGCCCTTTGCAGTTAAGTAGATGAAAACATGTAAAAATATATTAATGCAATATTCATCTACACTGTAATCGCTTTTGCAATGCATTCGTCGCCAGTTGCGCACGCATCCTCAAAGGAAGCTGCATCCTGGTGAATTCCGAAAATGGCAGGGTGGTGAAATCTGCCATTTTCGGAATCCACCTGGATGCAGCGTAGGCAAACAAAACCTTAAAAACATGCAACCGCCTGCACAAAACAACAAAAAAACACGTAACTACCCACAAGAAATAAAAAAAAACCTAACCACCCGCACAAAGTATAACAAACACCGAAACTGCCAGCCCCACATCGCAAAATAATAAAATATTAACCCCTAAACCGCCAACCCCCACATCGCAATAAACCTAATTAACCTATTAACTCCTAAACCGCGAACCCCCCACATCGCAATTGTGACGGATCCCGGCTACCCGACTGGGTAACTCTGCCAATGGATCCTCCCGATGCCTGGAGAAGTTGCTCACCTAAATAACTAGACAGACTAGCATTCAGGTGAAACGAGAACTGATTTTATTGGAAAACACACACTCCTTTTATACACAAACACAGGGTCTTATCTTGCTCCCAAATCTCCCGCCATTCCAGCCCTTCCAGACAGGCTATCGCCTGCCATAGCAGCCACAGTCCCACAGAGACCCAGGGGTAGTGGTGAAAGCTCTCAGTCCCCAGATGCCACAGTCCAAAAAGCGGCATGATTTGTTACTGGAGTTACAGCCCGGTAAAAATAGGGGGGTAGGGGTGTCCAAAACCCCAGGTTCCCAAAAGAGCTCCCCTCCGGCAATCACCCCACCTCTTGTCCTCCCTAGGGGCTACCAATCCCCAAAAGAGCGGAGCTCTGAGGCAAAGGGCCGCTGGAGCGACCAGGGGTAAAGTTAGCTGGAGTCCAGCGTGAAGAGGCCGACCGGGAGTTCTAGGAGCCTTGCTAGTCTGAGAGGGGTTAGGCGGGTGTTTGGCCTTGATGCGGCTACCCGGCAGTTCCAGGAGCCAGGCCAACCTAGGAGGGTTTTCCCGGTCAGGGATCAGCTCTTTCAAGAACAGGTTCACATACATTTCTAACCAAAGGGAAGGGGTTGGCGATCGCGGTTTCTCTGAGGAGCCCAAAACTGCCAAGAAATTAGAGGGTGTGAGGTAGTAGGGGGTAGGGGTCTTACCCTTGCAGCCCATTATCCGTGAAAACTCCACCCTTCCAGTTCGGCAGACCCGGCTAGATCCACACACAGTCGACCTGGGGCTGTCCGAGGAGCTATGCCACTTCAGTCTGCCAGGAAAGTCCATCAGCGTTTCGATTGCTTTTTCCCAGCCTGTACTGAATGCCAAAGTTAAAGGGCTGCAGGGCGAAACTCCACCGCAACAATCTTCCATTGTCTCTGGAAACTCTGTTAAGCCATAAGAGGGGGCTGTGGTCGGTGAGGACGGTGAAGGGTCTCCCATAGAGGTAGGGGTGTAGCTTCTTCAGGGCCCATACCAGGGCCAGACACTCCTTCTCCACCGCCGCATAGCCTACTTCTCTGGGCAACAGCTTTCTACTAATGTAGGCTACGGGTGGTCCTGCCCCTCTTCATCTGCCTGGCTTAACCCAGCTCTGAACCCGAACATTGAGGCATCTGTGTGGACAGAAAAATGTTTGGTGGGGTTAGGAGCAGCCAGTACTGGAGCAGAGACTAAGGCATACTTAAGGCTCTGAAAGGCAGCTTCGCACTCAGGGGACCACAGGACCTGTCGAAGCAGTCGTTTATGGGTCAGGTCTGTCAGGGGTTTAGCTAGGGCACTGTAGTTGGGGACAAATCTTCGGTAGTAACCGGCGGTTCTCAGGAACGCTAGCACTTGGGTTTTGGTTCGGGAAGTGGGCCAGTTGGCCACTGCCTCAACCTTAGCCGGCTCTGGCCGCTGCTTTCCGCAGCCCACTCGGTGGCCTAGGTACTGGACCTCAGAGTGACCGATGGTACATTTGTCGGGTTTCAGAGTCAGCCCGGCAGCTCTTAAGCGATCTAAAATGACGCCTAAGTGGACCAAATGGTCATCCCAGGTGTCGCTATAGATGGCGATGTTGTCCAGGTATGCGCAGGCATAGTCCTGGAGGCCATCCAAAAGACGATTCACCATCCTTTGGAAGGTGGCTGGAGCATTCTTCATCACAAACGGCATTACTTTGAACTGGTAGAGGCTAAATGGGGTGATGAAAGCAGACTTAGGGACGTACTTAGGGTCTAAAGAGATCTGCCAGTATCCCTTGCAGAGTTTGAGGTTGGTCAGGAAGTTGCCGAGGGCGATTCTATCTAATAGATCATCGACTCGAGGCATAGGGTAGGCGTCAGTGGTTGTTCTGTCATTGAGCTTACGGTAGTCGATGCAGATCTGGGTAGTCCCATCCTTTTTGGGTACTAACACCACCAGGGAGGCCCAGGGGCTGCTGGAAGGTTCAACAACACCAAGGTCCAGCATTCCCCGAAGCTCACGGTGCATCCTGTCCCTGACTGCCTCTGGAATCCTGTAGGCTGCCTGTCGCAGGGAAGCCTGTCCCGGGGTCTCCACTCGGTGTATGGCCGTTGAGGTGTACCCTGGGACAGTGGAGAACATATCTTGTCTCTCTTCCAAGAGGTGTCGGACTTGCTCTCTCTGTTGAGTCCCTAGGCTCTCATCTAGGGGTATGTCGGCCACCCCTTGGGGAGGTCTCACCTGGTCCGGGGAGCTCCGGCATTGGAAGACTCTCAGAGTCCTCGACCGCTAGAGCACAGATAGTGGCCACATCCTTGGCCATTTCTACATAGGCCTTCAACATGTTCACATGAAAGGTCCGGCGGACCCGGTCATCTGAGCATTTGGTGACCAGGTAGGTGGTGTCATTCAGTTGTTCCACTACCTGGCAGGGTCCTTACCAGGAGGCCTGTAGCTTGTCTGTTTTGACAGGCTTCAGGGCGAGGACCTTCTGTCCTACTGTCAGGGTTCGGGTACAAGCATTCCGGTTGTACCACCTCTTTTGTTTACATTGGGTGACCCAAAGGTTCTCTCGCACCTGTTCGGCAAGATCCTTCAGTCGGTCCCTGTACTGAAGAACATACCCCACAATGGAGTGTTCTTCCCCCCCTGTAGTCCCTTCCCAATGGGCTCTTAATAAGTCAAGGGGTCCCCTTATCTTCTGGCCATATACTAATTCAAAGGGGGAGAAGCCTGTGGATTCCTGGGGCACCTCTCTATATGCAAAGAGGAAGTGCGGCAGGAATCATTCCCAGTCCTTGTAAGTGACAGAGAACGTCCTAAGCAGCTGCTTAAGAGTCCCGTTGAACCGCTCACTTAGCCCATACGTCTGGGAATGGTAGAGGGCACTATGCAGAGGTTTGTTCCTGAGTTCCCTGATCAGAAATCACCTCCCGGGTGAAGCCTACCCTGGTGAATATCCGGAGCATTGCATCTGCTATGGTCTCCGCCTGGATATTGGCCAAGGGGATTGCCTACTGGTATCTAGTGGCATAGTCTACTACTGTAAGGATGTACAGTACCTTTTTCCCAAGGGGCTAGGTTGAGCTAATGGACCCACTATATCGACTGCAATCCTGCTAAAGGGTTCATCGATAATAGGGAGGGGGTGCAGGGGGTCCTTAGTATGGTCTCCGCTCTTACCTATTTTTTGGCACACTTCGCAAGACTTACAGTAGTCCCTAATGTCTGCTGTAATTCCTGGCCAGAAATAGGTTTGGATTAGGCGATGGTGAGTTCTGGACTGGCCTAAATGTCCAGCTAAAGGGATATCATGTCCTGGGGGTCAGTTTCTATTTGGTCCCGATAAGAGGCTAAGGTCGGGTCGTACAGGGTCTCCTGGGCAATGTTGGAGGGGGACGCATAGGGTTGGGAGGGAAAGTTGGGGACAAGGGGAAGTCGGGCGGAATGTCTCACCTGGGTCCCTGGAGCTGGTGCAGTAGCTTGGCGTCTGTCTTGCTGGCAAATGGTTACTGGGTAGGCATCCGGGGAGTTATTCCCCACAAAGGCTGAGGCCAGGTGGCCGAAGTCATTTCCCAACAAGACCTCAGCAGGTAGCTATTGCATGACGCCCACCTCTACATCACGGGAGCCGGCTCTCCAGTTCAGATGTACCCAAGCTGTGGGAGTATGTAACATGGCTCCTCCAGCCACCTTAATGGCAAGGGTCCTCCTGGTTTGACTGGAGGTGGGGGCTAAGTGGGGTTGGACCAGGGAGACGGTGGCACCAGTGTCCCTTAATACCTGGGCCACCTGCCCATTGACCCAGACGTCCTGGCGATGGTGCCGGCGGTTATCTTGGGTCACCAGGTTGACTTCATGCAGAACGCCAACTTTCTCATCTGGCCATTATGCATAGCTATCAGGACCCGCCACATAGGCGCAGTGGGCAGCGGCCTGGAAGGTCCTGGCTGGAGAGGTCCCCCACTGGGCTGGGGAGGAGTTCCTCGGCTGCTGGGATGAGGGGTTTCTTGGCTTTGTTGGACAGAACCGTTGGAAGTGGCTGGGTTGTCCACACTTGTAGCAACCCCCTGTATTGCTGGCCCATAAGATGAAGATAGAAGATGATGGAGCCGCCTGGAAGAAGACCTTCTCCGCCGGACTTCAGGAACGTTGAGTACGTATTTGGGGCTTAGTCTTAGGCTTTTTTTTTTAGATTAGGGTTTTTTGGGCTGGAAAAGCAATGGGAAGTTTATTTATTTTTTTAGTGTTTTTTTTTTATTTTGGGGGTTTTGGTGGGTGGGGGGCTTTTTACTGTTAGGGGGTAATTGGTTATTTGTTTAGGTAAAAGAACTGTTTAACTTAGGGCAATGCCCTACAAAAGCCCTTTTAAGGGCTATTGATAGTTTAGTATTAGATTGGGGGTGTTTTTATTTTTGAGGGGATTTTTTTTTATAGGGGTATTAGTTTAGGTTTATTTTTTTTAATTTAGATAGCTTTCTTTATTTTTTTCTGTAATTTTACATTTTTTATTCTGTATAATTTTAGCTTTGGGTTTGTAGATTTTTTTAAAATAGACTGCCCTCTGGCATAAAGGGGTTTAGTGTGTATGTAATGTAAATATTTCAAATCCAATGTTCTGCACATAGCAGAAAATGTTTTAAGTATTTATAAATAGATATTCCAATATATATACAGTATGTATAAACCCCACCTCCTGTTTCTCACCCTCTTACCCTTGTAGATTGTAAATCTCCCACGGGAATAGGGCCCTCAATTCCTTCTGTATTTGTTTGTCCTGTGTCTTAAAAATATTGTATCATCATTGTACTTTTATCTTTTGTACCCATGGGCAGCACTGTGGAATATTCATATTTTCGTGTCGGTTAGTGCACTTGAGAATATGCAATCGGGTTAACGAATGAGTGGGGTGTTTTTTCCACTTTTTTCTCCATTGACTTCTATGGGTGAATAGGTTATCGCATGTGCTATATTCTAAGTTCGGCTCTTTGCGCACACCGGGTAGCCCAAAAGCAATAAAAAAAAAAATTCAACTTGTAATACGAGCACAACTTCTAGCGCAGTTAGCGCGCAAGCAAAAGCAGTAAATAGCGCTCCACTCGTAATCTGGCTCTTACAATTTTCAGCTCTTTCATTTTAAATTTCAGTTTAAGGAGTTCTCTGTGAGATACCTACACAGACCATGATTATTAAAAAAAAAATTCAGCAGACAATGCCCCTTCAGAAAATACTTTTAGTTTACAAAAAGAAATGACATAATGCCACAACCTGAATGTAATGTTTTACAGTCTACATGCTAAAGAACTGCGTGGGTCATACCTTTCTAAATGCATAATTGTGTAAGTGACTGTCCATTTACAGTTCTGATTAGTTAATTTGATTAACCAATTATAATTAACTTCATTTTAAGTACTCTCAAGCAATTTTACAAATACCTGTACTAATTAGTTGAGGTTAGGAAAAATATCTCATGGTTAAAATGAATGCTGTTTGATTCAATAATATATTTGAGAGCATTTGTAACAATGTGGTATAAATTTCAACCCCCCCCTCTATATATTTTTGAGATTTCAGTAATGGTTGTATTCCTCTATGGATTGTGGATACCCTATCTAACGGTTATTGAGGTTAAAGGGACATTCCAGCCAAAATTGGAATCCACATGGATACATTTCAGTTTTGAATAGAAGCATTCTTGTAATGTACTGTATATGTATTAGCAAAAATGCTTCTAATAAAAGCTATAGCTGTTTCAAAAGTGTATTTAAGTATGCACCGTGCACCAGCATTTTAAACACGGCACTTGCTTAGATAATCTAAGGAAAGCTGTACAAATATTTCATTTCAATTCCGAATCGACCCCATAATGAGCATAAAACTAAAGAAATTCTCATGACTTAAATACGACTAAAACTAAAATGGCATTTTAGTCAAAAGACTATGACTAAAACTAAATCAAAATGTGCTGTCAAAATTAAACCTTTATGCAAGGTGTTATAATCAATCCATATCTAATTACTGCTCTTTTGTAAAAAAAAAAAAAAAAAAAGCAAGGTTATCTTCTTGTTTATTTACGAAACTTAATTTTAAGATAAATAAAGACGTAATATATCACAACAGTTAAATCTGTTAAATCTGTATTGCATGTTCAAACCTTAATACCATAAATAAAAACAGGTTACTAAACCTTTACTCCAGGAGTATATAATGAGTTTGGAATTTCTAGAGCAGTATTAATTTAGTTGCCGAAAATGTTTCGAATCTGTGACCAATCAATTCTTCCTATAGAAATAAGAATAACCCACAAGTATGGGTTTAAGTTATGCTGTGCATGTGCTAGCTATAGAAACTTTGTGTTGTGTTGAGTTACTTGATACTTGTTTTAATTATTAACAGAGAACTGTTAAAGTTTTTATATTGGGTAATATGTGCAAAGGCGTTACAGCCAATACAGTTTACAGTTTTTTTTTTATATTTTAAAGTTGCACTTCTGTTTGCTTATAAAACTTGGTTTTATTTAATTTTAAAGTTTAATAAAGACGTTATATATCACAACGACTAAATCTGTATCTGTATTGCATGTTTAAACCTTAATACCATAAATAATAGAAAGTGTTATGTTTACTCCTGGAGTATATAATGAGTTTGGAAATTATAGATAAATGCTTAAATAATGCATTACACTTTAACTAAACCCTTTAGATATTAGTCAATTAAAATCTACTGGAGATTTATTTGACTAAAATCTACTGGAAATGTAGTCAACTAAAAAAATTCAGATGACTAAAATACGACTAAAACTAAAATGCAATTTTAGTCAAAATATGGAAATGGGTTCGATTCTGAATTGAAATTAAAGTACAGCTTTCCAATTAAGGTGTCAATTCCATTAACGATTATCTTTATCAGCTGTTTTTCATCTCCCGATACACCATTTTTTACATCGTTATAATCATGATTCAAACTATATCATCATTAAACCTATATTATCTATAGGTAAACCATAAAGCAACTGTATAGTTTATTAGTAATGGTCAGGAGAGAAATTCACATATGTATATGTATTTAATAGACATATACATATATACGTGATATTGTGTACAGCTATCTGTAGGAAAAACAAGAAAAAGACAATGACAAACACAAAATCTAGAAATGACGTTTAGCAATCTTGTTCTTATAATTTTTCTTTTTATTTCATACTTTTCGTGATTGTACGTTACAATAATTTCATCTTTTTAAACATGATTTCTATCAGCAATCACATCTTTGGGATTTAATAGTTTGCAATTCCATCTTGTTTTTTGGCAACTGAGATTGTTAGCACAGTTTTTTACATTTACCAGAAGTAAAAAAAAATCGTGTTTTTCATCATCGCGATTTAAAATATATCTAGAACTTTGTGTCTCTATCTTCTTACAGTAATAGTTATTTGGCAAAGACAAACCTCATTTTGTACAGTGAGGTTTGGAACTTCTGTTGGTATTTTAAACACTGACTGTTCTTCTTCATTTAAGATGAAAATCTTGCCAAAATGGAAAACTATTTTTTTAATTAATAAAAATAATAATTAAAAAAATGTTAAAATATTAAAAACTGAAACAACATTACCAGTATACCTATAGGGTATACTTATAGGAAACACCACTTTATCCAAATGCAAAACACACACATAGATTACATTAACACCATTAAACCATTTTGGTTTTCAGTGACTGGCAGCCATTATCAGCTGTTAACTGTGCCATTATGGGATAATGGTAATCAAATATCATAGGAGTTATCATCAATCTTGGCTATGTTTGACTTGTAATAGTTTTGATTAAAAAAAAGTCCAATCCCATTTTTTTATATATTGAATGTGAAATTCCAAAAACATTGGAATTGACCCCAATATTTTAAAGATGTATGATCTAATGGAAAAAAAAGAAAGAAAAAATATATAATATAGCTGATTAAAAGATGTAGAAAGATAATTGATTATGACCTCCCACCCCTTTATTAAGCTGCAAATGCAGCTCTGGGGACCAATCGCTGCAGGGTCGCATCAGACCACAGCTTTCTAACCAGTACACCAGCTATTAGCTGGCGGATTAAATTTCCCTGGGTACGTTCGCTCCCAAGGGTGACTGTCAACCCCTATCCGCGCGCCATTGGGCTAGCTTGTGCAATGTTAAATATGGGCAGCACATTGCTGTAATATGCTGCCCACATTTTGCGATCCCAGGAGGACAGGTTCATGTGATTGAACACTGTCCATCCGGCAGATAATAAATGTAGGCCTATATGTTATTTGATTGCGCTTGCCACCCTTTTAAATCCATGTATTTCGTGCCAAGTGATAACTAGATTTTTAGTATTGATTTCTTTACCATTAATTCTGACCAAATCACCAACACTATTTTCAGCAGTGCAGCCCAAAACTTGCAAGGAACCTCCACCATGCTTCACTTTTGCCTGCAGACACTCATTCTTGTACCACTCTCCAGCCCTTCAGTGAACAAACTGCCTTCTGCTACAGCCAAATATTACAAATTTTGACTTATCAGTCCAATTTTTTCTGCACCCCAGTTACTTTGTTTTCATGCATAATTGAGTAGCTTGGCCTTGCTTCCAGTTCAGGAGTATTACTTTTTGGCCGCAAGTTTTCAATGAATATCCCTTCTGATCACTAGATGTACCAGGGTCCCAATGGTTTCTGCCAATTCTGAGCTGATGGCACTGCTAAAAGCCTTCTGATTATAAAGGGAAGCATCATGTGTCTTTCATCTGCTGCACTAAGTTTCCTTGGCAGACCACTGCATCTACGGTCCTCAACATTTCTCGTTTATTTGTGCTTCTTCAGAAGAATGGGGACAGCACAGCTGGAAACCCATCTGCCTTGAAATGTTGGCCCTGGGGGAGACCTTGCTGATACAGTATAACTACCATGTGTCTGGTTGCTGTGCTCAGTCTTGCCAGGGTGACTTCTAGCATTAAAGGAAAAAGTGTATACCAATTTACATACAGTATAACTGCATATAATAGACACTACTATAAAGAAGAATATGCACAGATACTGATATAAAAATCCAGTATAAAACCTTTTAAAAACTTACTTAGAAGCTCCCAGCTTAACACTGTTGATGAGGTTAGGCTGGGACACCCATTGAAATGGGCTGAGAAAGCAAACCCTCCTCCCTTCTCTGCATATGAAAAGACAGATAACATCAACAGGAGTCTGCAAACACGCGTATACATCTGACACTGTGGGGCTTGGTTAGGAGTCTGAAAATCAGAACAATGTTATTTAAAATTAAGCAAAACTATACATTGTTACAAAAAACACTCTCATATGGGCTATGTAAATGGAACATCCACAAAACATGTATGCAAAGAAAAATATAGTGTACAATTTCCCTTTAAACTGTCTTCAACAACCTCACATTGTTAGCGGAGTTTGGTTGTTCATCACCCAGTTTTATTCATCCTACACAGTTGTTTCTGTTTCAGTTAATGATTGTGTTTGAAGCTACATGTTAAATAGATGATCATCAGCACATGTTTAGTATACTTGTTTAATCATGCACCTGACTACAGTATATGCCTACAAAATCTATGACTAAAAGAATTGGTGCTGTTTTGAAGGCAAATGGTAGTTACATCAAATATTGATTTAACTTAGATTTTTCTTCTGTTAACTCACTTTGCATTTTGTTAAATGATAAAAAATAAACTACTAACATTTCTATTTTTGAAAGCAGTCTTACTTTACACCACTTTCTACACCTGCCTACTTGTATATGCTAAAATAAACAAAAAGATTTTAATAAAACATATAACTATCTGTAAATTAGGAAGAGATGTGTGGCAAGGTTAGGCTTTTTAAGCATGCCTTGTGCTCTTTCAGTTTTCGCAAATGGAAAATCAACAATTTTCAGACTTAAATGGACAAAAAAACAAAAATGTTTATTTTGTGATTTAGATAGAGCATACAATTTTAAACAAGTTTCCAGCTTAGCTCTATTATATAATTTGGTTCTCTTGGTACACTTTGTTGAAAAGCATATCTAAGTAGGCACAGGAGCAGCATTGCCCTACTGGGAGTTTAACACAGCTCCCAACATTTGGGGCTTGTATCCGGAACCCAGGAGGTAGCATTAGGGCCTGTTGCCGTTTTGTGGATAGGGCTGCACCGGGAGGAAAGGGCTTGCAGATCAGTAATGGACTAGATTGTATGCGTGCCTCATTGGTTGGTGTTAATAGCAGATTGTGGGCGTGTTCTGTTGGTTAGTGGGCTGGACTAAGTAAAATACTGCAAATCAGGAGATGTCTCGGAGAGCAGCGCTAAGAATTAGGAACTATTCCTTTGGGATAGTTAGGAGGTCTGCAGTTAACTGCTGATTAGTGGCTGCACATATAAGCCTCTTGTCATTGGCTCACCCGTTGTGTTCATCTAGCTTCCAGTAGTGAATTGCTGTTCCTTCAACAAAGGATACCAAGAAATTGAAGCAAATTTGATAATAGGCGTAAACTGGAAACTTGTTTAAAATTGTATGATCTGAATCATGAAAGAATGAAAGAAAAATAGGGTTTCATATCTCTTTCAATCAAGAAAAGGAGCAAACTAAATACAAATGCATAATTAATTATTATGAACATTTATATTACAATTGTAAAGTGTTTACTGTTCACCTAACAGATCTACAACGCATTGTCTTCGGTGGAAAACAAACGTTATATAAAGTTTGATTTATGTTAGAAAAAAAAAACTATAAATTGCATTTTGCCCTACTCAAATATGAGTACTGACGGTGCCAGTGTTGATGACGTAGTTCCTTTTTCATAACGTTCATTGTTAGGAAGTCCTCCATGTTTGCTCCGCCCCATCCGGCTTTGTAGCTATAGGCATGTCTACTCTGTCCAAGGTGGTGCTGGGCATCTCGGTGCTCTTGTCCGTGGGTACAGTCGTTGGGGTGCACGTGAAGCAGAAACTCGACAGAGAGGTTGGTGCCATGAATGTGACACCACCGCTCGCATAGTGTGTGCTTATGTGTACGGCGTCATTAATTGACCCCTAACTCCTGAGTGCAGTTTTACTTATGTTTACCAATTGTATGAGGTATATCGAGTGATATATTGGAATATTAAAGTTCGATAAACGAATAAAAGAGGGCAGAGAGACTTTCTTTACATGTAACGTACTATGCACGTATGCCAATTAATAAAACCATAATATAGTATAGGTCAGGTGGTGGTGCAATTATTAGAAACGGTGATATTTTTGTAGAATTCCTTTTACAACCATAGGAGATGTCAGGTGCTCTGCCCTAGTAATTGCCCCCTTATTGCTGCATGAGGGTATAAAAGCATCTTACTAGCCCAGAAAGCAGTGTGACTAGCATTTACACACGTTTGGGCATGTAAACGCACGTTTTTATTAAAACAATCATATAAGGAAAATACATTCCTAAGTTGAAGTCTTTAGAGGGGAGGGCGTGGGGGTTCTAGAATAAAACCCTGTAGCTCTACTATGAAACCTTTTAATACCAGTCATTTAATGTGACTTGCATGAGGATGTGCATACTTACTATACTTAACCTTATTCTGTAGTTCAATATGTTTTAGTTAGATTGAAACATCATTCTTGGCTGTACAGCACATTACAGTATAAAAGCATAAAACAGATATTCATGTCTTTTTAATTATTGTAGATCTATAATTTAATAGAATAGATATGTAGGTGACATTGACATTACTGATATTTAATGACCAACATGCTGCTGCATAGAACAAGTTAAACATTTATAATGTGGATGGTGCATATGTACATTGCAGCTTTAGCTTCTCAAGAGATAAGTTACTTCAGTACTTTTAGGAACTTTGACGGGTTTAGTAAGCCTAAATTTTATAAATGTTTCAGAAGTTGGTTCTTGTGAGAAACTTATGTAATAAAATAACAAAAGAAAAGCTAATTGTTAATCATCAGCTAAGGGAAATGTATTTGGTTTTTATATCACTGATTTTCATTTTAACCCATGAAGGGCCATAATTATTTTGTGATAATATTTTAAAACCCTCAACTAGCCACCTAGAGCAATGGTTCTCAACCCAGTAGATTTTAGTCAGATGTCTCCAGGCCTTGTGTGTATGTATGTATATATATATATATATATATATATATATTGTTGTATGATCGTTTTGAAGTATCCAAAAATAAGTTATGCTAGTGAAATTGCTATTATAAAGCTCCGGATAGGAAATCATGTTAGTTTGCTATAGCAGTCTTCTTTGCTAAGTATTATTGGTAGTTTGTGTTTATACACAAATACAAGGACATCCTTTTTTTGTTGTTGCAGAGACTTCGTGAAGGTGTTTTCCGTGATTTGGAAAGGCAAGTACGGAAAGAAGAAAACCTCCGCCTTCTGCAGGAGCAAATTGTCTTAACCAAACAGCTTGAGGAGGAACGTGACAAAATCCTTTTAAGTGAAAGATCCCACAGATCTTAAAAGTAATTGCTAAGAAAAAACATAATTAAGGAACTGTGGTTTTCTTCTTGTTAACACATACATTTATTTTTTATTTGTGCTCTTATTGGCAAACTGAACTCATTTGGAGGATGGAAGCAATCGCAAACACACTAATAATTTGATTACCAGACATATGTATAGATAAATACGTTTGACCTGTGAATGCCATTTGTTTTCCTGTGGTAAAAATGGATACCTCTGCCCATATGACTCATATTGAAGATGAAACCACTAGGACATCCACTTCTGAGGGTTTGGAGGAGGGAGAAGTGGAAGGAGAAACACTTCTGTTGGTGGAGTCTGAGGACCAGGCATCAATAGATCTATCTCATGATCAGAGTGGAGATTCATTAAATAGTGATGTTGGTGATGATGTGGATCCACCATGGATGGAAGAAATGCCTTTTTATTGTGACAAATGTCAAAAATGGATACCAGCAAGTATGAAAACTCTTCAACCAAATAATATGCAGTTGTTAATTTTGTTTACCACTGGTTTGAGGATCAGATAATGATTTTATTTTTATATTTTAGCTGTGCTGAAGTAAGCTTTAGTTTAAGTTCACCTTAGTATTGTATGTAAATTCTGGGTTCTAAATGTTTATAATAACAATTTGGTGTTTTGGAACCATACTTTTTAGCTTAATTTGTGACATATTTGCATATTGGGAGAGAATATAAGTTTTAGACAAAGCTACAATCACAGCTACTTCACCAATCTTTACAAAAAGGAATTATGAAGAACCTAGAGAATGTTACTAACTAGATACAGAGATGTGAAGACACAGTTATGCCTTACAATGCTGTACATGTATTTGGAACGACAAATGTTAATTGAAGGAACAGTGTACACCAATTTAATATATACCTGTATGTAATAGACACTACTATAAAGAAGAATATGCACAGGTACTGTTATAAAAATCCAGTATAAAACCTTTTAAAAACTTACTTAGGGGCTCAAAGTTTAGCACTGTTGATGAGGTTAGGCTGGGGCACCCACTGAAAGGGGCTGAGAAAGCAGGAAGAGCAGACACTCCCCCTCCCCTGCATATGAAAGGATATATTACACAAACAAGAGCAGCAGGGATCTGTAGACATCAGTATACATCTGATACTTTTGGTCTTGGTCAGGAGTCTGAAAATGAGCACAATGTTGTAAAAAAAAAAAAAGCAAAACGATACTTTGTTACAAAAACACTCCCAGATGGGCTATATGAATGGATGATCTACAAAACATTTATGCAAAGAAAAATCTAGTGTACAATGTCTATGGCAGCAGTATTTGCAACTATGTTTAACATTACTACAAAAACATTGTTACATACACTTGCCAGATAGCTAAAGACATGCATACTCCTAGGATTACTCTTTAACCAGGAATACCAAGTGAACAAAGCAAAAATGATCATAGAAGTAAAATGGAAAGTGGTTTAAAATGTCAAGTTTAAATTTGACTTTACTGCCCCTTTAATATACTTTCAACATTGTATCATCAACTTAAAATTTAATTTAAGCAGTTATACCCATTTAAGTTTGTTTTGTACATGCATTAGGATTATTAATTGGCAGACTGATGGGCTGTGTACAAACAGCCTAGTTATGTGACCCCAAAATAAGATTTATTTACAATAGAGAGATCATAGGTCATTGTATTTATTCTAATAAAAAAACCTTTTACTATTTGCATAGGCATCTTATGTGTAAAGATATTTCAAAAGTTTTCACAATGTGTTTTTATAATAATGCTCAAATAATTGCATCTAAGTCAAATCAAACACCATACAATGATCACATATAAAACATTTCAAGATTTTGTAATGTATTTAATTTATTCCCAAATACCAAATATAATTAGTATATACCTATTCCTACAACACTTTAACCCTTTGCCGCCATTAGGACGTTCCATGCCGTCCTCACTGCGCTGGGCTTTATTGCTACTAGGACGGCATGGAACGTCTGAAGCCACAGCCGCTTCCTAAATGGGATCGCGTGCTGGAGGGCCTGCCTAGCGTCATAGGCACCCCCCTGACATGATCCCATAATTGAAATCACAAGATCGGTGGGATTTTCAATTTTTACTTACATCGCTACTTTGTTCCGATGTAGACAAATAAATCCTGGCGTGAAAGGGTTAATTTACGACTGGAAAAACCTCCAATTAGAATTGGATCCAGCAATTGAAAAAAAAATCTTAGAAAACAATGTGAGGAAATCCCCAATATCTTTCTTTGTTATATTTTTTTTAGCCTTTATTGTATTAAACTATAAACATTGTTGTGAAAATTGATGACACAGCCCAGATCTTTGTCAGTCATCTCTAATAATGTCCTTATATACTCCTGTCTTCATTGATCTAGTTTCCATTGCTGTTATAAACTGGAGGTAAAAACAAGTATCTCCATTAAACTTAATGGAAATGTTTTCTGTTACCACCGTTTTACACCGATTATAGCAGCAATGTAAACCAGTTTTAGGTACAGGAAAAGGGGTACTATAGTGATGTATGTTTATCAAGGGTAGATATTTTCCTCCTTTCTTCAGACACAGTATTGTTTTTCCAATTTCCGTAAGAATTGGAGATGCATACTCCTGTCTTCAGTATCCTAACCCTGCAACATGGTTCTCAGTGATTGTTTGATCAGTGTTGTAGCTCATCGCTTTTTGTTTCTAATTGGCTGATTAAAAGGCTATGTCAAACTGTAGAAAATTGCAAATTCTTGTAGCAAAGTTGTTTAAATGCTTTTAAAATATTTATTTTGTATGCAGATCATTTAACTAATATATGGTATTATAATGCATAGGTCTACAAATCTGTTTAAAATGTAGGAGCCAGCAAGATTATTAAGGAGCCAGACAGTGGTATTTGTATATAGATAAATGGAGAATAATCCAAAAAGTTAGGGGCCAGGGGTAGAATTATTGGTGCCAGTGTCTCCCAAGTTTGCCAAGCCCTGAATTACAGCATGGCATCTTTTCAATACTAATACTAGTTTACTTTTAATTTACCCCATACATCGGTTAAACCAGGGGTCGACAAATTTGTTTAAAATTTGTATAAAGATTTATGCAGAATACCTGAAAAAAGGCGCCATGGGTAAAATTCTGGTTTCAATTAGCAGCTATTTCGTATACAAAAATATAACTTACAATTTCAACTCTGCAGCTGGTATAAGTCATTTTAAACACATTGGGCTAGATTACAAGTGGCACTCTATTTTTATCGCGCAAGTTTGCGCCCTTTTGGTCACACGTAAAAGACCATATAACAAGTTGAAAGTAAAAGCAAACACAAGAGCACAATCACGATATACGTTTGTTGGGATAGACTTCAGAGCTCTGCTTAACAATTACGCTCGACTAAAAAGTTGCACAAAACACACAAAAAATACCTGTAGCAGCACAGTTACGCTCATGTTAACACTGTGATAAAAATTGTTGCATAAAAATATTGCATTAAAAAGTTATAAGGGCTCAAAAATATGAGATGTCAGACATTAAACAAAAATGTCCGAAAGTGCTTTTATATAGGGTTCCATAGGAACACATGTATAAATATATGTATGTCTATAAATAATATGTATTTATATCTGTATTTATATGTGTATGTATGCATTTACATACATACTGTATATACACATATAAATACAGGTATACATATGTATAGAAATACATATATCTCTGTGTAATCCGGCGCTCGTGTTTACGCAAGCTGGCGGCTATTTTTATGTTCAAAACAAGGCTCCATTAAAGTCTATGAGGGAATACGACCCTGCATTTGCATCTTTGCAGTGTCTTTTTTTTTCTGCGTCGGGATGTGACCGCAAGAGTGCAAAATTTTTACTTACAGACTGTAATACAAGCGCAACTGGGCACACAATGGTAAAAAAAAAGGTGAGCGCAAATTGTAATCTAAACTTGCCCATTAAGGGCAAACCAATTTTACAATACTATGTCCCTTTTAAGTAGCATATCAGCAGGAAGTCACTATAAACCAATGTGCTTTAGCAAGGATCACCATTTAGCCCGTGAGTATTAGTATGCATTTCCCAACAGACACAGTTGTATTTGTTTCATTTTAAATATCTAAAACTTTTACTTTAGTTTTTCATGAAAAAAACCCCCACAAAGAAAGAAGTATATATTCATCTTGTTTTAGTGCTGCCTTTTTATGTGGATGATAGACAAAAAAGGAAGGGCCGGAATCCAAGCTAAAACCTCATAGAACTCTTTAGTATAAAAAAAAACTATGATGAAATCTCTCAATTATTTGTAACCGAATATACCAATTCTAAATCTACTGTTGGAGTGTAAACACGGACTAAGTAAAGAACTACACATGCGGATATGAGGGCTTAATCTCGAGATTTTGAATGCCTAATCCATTTCTGGATTTAAGATTTGGCCATTCTAACTGGGACATTTGTTTATTTATAAGAATTTTCAGAATAGCTATATATTATTTTATCAAGACTGTGTATAGTTTGTTTCAACATATAGACTGCTACTTTTAGGTTGGCCAAACTATAGATTTTTTAAATTTAAGTTTAGTTACCTTTTTAGGCAATACTTTTATGTGCGATATTTTCATTTAGAAGTTTTTATTAGAAATCCTTCCTAACACGTTATTAGAAATATAGCAAGTTTTTTATACTAACGATTTCTATGAGGTTTTAGCTTGGATTCTAGCGCTTCCTTTTTAACCCTTTTTTGATGAACGTGAACAATAGGGAATGTATCTCTATAGCACAAGATAGAGGAGTGATATCTCTTGTATTGAAATCTTTCATATGGATGACCTTTTTTTTTCTTTTAAACTACAGTGTTTGTTTTAACCAGGAATTCCCTGCTTTTTTGTGTTTGCTAACTTTAACTTTGGTATTAACACAAGTTTTGTGCTATTTATAAAACAAATCCATTTTTTTATGTTACATGCAGTGTTATTGGGGGGTAGTGGTGTTTTTTTTTACTGTTGTTTCCCACTCTCTAACTAGATAGTGATCCCTTTAAATGTACCCCCTGTCCCATTTTAAATCCCATTTTTTAAGCAAAAATGCATTAAAGGGATATTTGTGATTCAAACAGAGCGTACCATTTTTAAAAAGTTTCCAATTTACTTCTATTATCAAATTTGCTTTTGATATTCTTTGTTGAAGAGATACCTAGGTGGGTGTCTGGAGTACTACGTGGCAGGGAATAGTGCTGCCATCTAGTACTCTTGCAAATGGATAACATTGTTGCAAAACTGCTGACATATAGTGCTCTACACACATGCACACTCCTGAGCTTAAGTCTGTGCTTTTCAATAAAATATACCAAGAGAACAAAGAAAACTTAATAGGAATATTGGTTGAACTCTCATGCTCTATCTGAATAAAGAAACCGAAATATTGGGTTTCATATTCATTTAACCCCTTAAAGGGACACTGAACCCAAATTTTTTTCTTTCATTATTCAGATAGAGCATGAAATTTTAAGCAACTTTCTATTTTACTCCTATTATAAATTTTTATTAGTTCTCCTGCTATCTTTATTTTAAAAGCAGGAATGTAAATCTTAGCAGCCAGCCCATTTTAGTTTCAGCACCATGGATAGCGCTTGCTTATTGGAGGCTTACATTTACCCACCAATAAGCAAGCATAAACCAAGTTCTCACCAAAAAATGGTCCGGCTCCTATGCATTACATTCCTGCTTTTTAAATAAATATAGCAAGAGAACAAAGAAAAATTGATAATAGGAGTAAATTAGAAAGTTGCTTAAAATTGCATGTTCTACCTGAATCATGAAAGGCATTTTTTGGGTTTTGTGTCCCTTTAAGGACGTTGCTGGTCTTTTAATGGGGATTGCATTACTAATAGCTATTTCTTGTGACCAAAAGGGTGGAGAGAGGGTACAATTGCACAGTCCCGCCGCTTGCGGCGTGACCTACGCTATTGTTAGCAAGGAAACCCTTAACGACCAGCGACGTACATTTTCATATAACAGCATAAAATAGATACTACTATAAAGAGGAATATGCACAGATACTGATCTAAACATTCAGTATAAAACCTTTTAAAAACTTAAAAGCTCTCAGTTTAGCACCGTTGATGAGGTCAGGTTGGGACAGCCATTGAAAGGGACTGAGAGCTGAACCTCATGGCTGCTCCTGTTACTTTCATATCCCCTTACAGAGAGGGGATGTGCAGCACTTACTGTGTGTATGTAGTTTGACTATACAAGTGGAAGTCAGACTACACAAAAACACAAAATTCATTCACATTATAAAAAGTTACAAGCACATGAAAATGGGTTTAACATTGTTTAGTTTGATTTAACATTGTTTAGATAGTTTGCAGCTATGGTTATGATATATAGAATTTATACACGCTGTTCCTGTTTCATATTATCATCAGTGCCATATGCAATGTATTTTATTATAATTGATGTATAAACTCCAAGATGGTAGAACAGTATATGTTCATAATTTCCTGTATTTCAAATATTTGTGTCAAAACTTTTATTGTGCCCTTAAAGGGACAGTCAACACCAGAATGTTTGTTTTTAAAAATATAGATAATCCCTTTATAACTTATTCTCTAGTTTTACATAACCAACACAGTTATAATAATACACGTTTTACCTCTGTAATTACCTTGCATCTAAGCCTCTGCAGACTGCCCCCTTATTTCAGTTCTTTTGACAGACTTGCACTTTAGCCAATCAGTGCTCACTCCTCGGTAAATTCACATGCGTGAGCTCAATGTTATCTATATGAAACACGTGAACGAACGCCCTCTAGTGGTGAAAAACTGTCAAAATGCAATTAGATTAGAGGCGGCCTTCAAGGTCTAAGAAATTAGAATATGATCCCTCCTAGGTTTAGGTTTAAACTAAGTATATAAAGAGAACAAATCAAAATTGGTGATAAAAGTAAAATGGAAAGTTGTTTAAAATTGCATGCCCTATTTTAATCATGAAAATTTAAAGGGACTTGACTGTCCCTTTAAATTGATAGGAACGTCAAAATTAAACTTTCATGATTCAGATAGAGCATGCAATTTTAAGACACTTTTAAAATAACTTCTATTTTCAAATGTGCTTCGTTCTCTTGGTATCCCTTGTGGAAAAAGAATATGCACATATCCTACACTAGTGGGAACTAGCTGCTGATGGTGCCTGCACACATTTGTCTCTTGTGATTAGCTAACTAGATGTGTTCAGCTACCTACCTGTAATGCAATGCTGTTCCTTCAGCA
The DNA here is from genome assembly GCF_027579735.1 of Bombina bombina. Taxonomy (NCBI): domain Eukaryota; kingdom Metazoa; phylum Chordata; class Amphibia; order Anura; family Bombinatoridae; genus Bombina; species Bombina bombina. The sequence goes on from NC_069502.1 coordinate 966,395,022, forward strand.
AGAGAATGAAGCAAATAGAAGTAAATTGAAAAGTTGTTTAAAATTGTATGTTCACTTCTATCCAATATATGAAAGAAAATGTTGGGGTTTCCTGTCCCTTTAATAGAAGTTTCTTTATGGCGATTATAGTTACTCGTATAATTGTACATAGATTACACAATCACATTTGTTTTTTTAGAACAAAATACAAAAGTACACCATTTAAATGTGCAATGCAATGGACTTTTTATTGTTTTTGGGTTTTTTTCAGGACAGCTTAGATGTGACCCACCAAGTTACTTGAAAGGGGATAACTTTTTCAAATTTGCTTGCTCTGCTTGTTCAGAAGATGGGAAGGAACAGTTTGAGCGCTTAAAGTTAACTTGGCAACAGGTAAGCTAATATCCATATGAATACAAATATGCCAGTTGTTAGTTATACTCCAAGAGATACTGAGGATTAAGAGATGAATCTGAACTTAGTTTTAATCGATAATTATAAAGAAAATTTAAGTTGGCATATTTAGCTTGACATCTGTTCATTAACGCAACAAAACGAATAAATACAACTTTTGTTCATCATTCTAATGGAGAATAGTATTAGAGATTTAAATCCGTCTTTCATTCATTATTCTAATGTAGAATAGTATTAGAGATTTAAAACCGTTTTTCATTGTTGTAATAACCAAGCACTTAGCAGTGGGTTATACTTAAAGGGACAGTATACTATAAAAATGTTTTTCCCTTAATGTGTATCCAATTTATTTTTTTACCAGCTGCAGAGTATAAAATGTATTTGAATTAGCAGATTTCTCTTGCAAGGTGTATCCAGTCCACGGATTCATCCTTACTTTTGGGATATTCTCATTCCCTACAGGAAGTGGCAAAGAGAGCACACAGCAAAGCTGTCCATATAGCTCCCCCTCTGGCTCCGCCCCCCCCAGTCATTCTCTTTGCCGCTCTAACAAGTAAGTCGTCAGACTTTTCACCCGGGGGAGTGGGAACTCCATCCGGAGGTATTTGCTCAGCTGACTCAGTTTTGGGGCATTCCAGAGTTGGATCTGATGGCGTCCCGTCAGAACACCAAACTTCCCCTTTACGGATCCAGGTCCAGGGATCCCAAGGCGGCATTAATAGATGCTCTAGTAGCGCCTTGGTCCTTCAATCTGGCCTATGTCTTTCCACCGTTTCCCCTTCTCCCTCGGCTGGTAGCCAGAATCAAACAGGAGAAGGCCTCGGTAATTCTGATAGCGCCTGCGTGGCCACGCAGGACTTGGTATGCAGACCTAGTGGACATGTCATCTGTTCCACCATGGACACTGCCAATGAGGCAGGATCTTCTAATACAGGGTCCTTTCAAGCATCCAAATCTAGTTTCTCTGCAGCTGATTGCTTGGAGATTGAACGCTTAATTCTATCCAAGCGTGGGTTCTCTGAATCGGTCATAGATACTCTGATCCAAGCTAGAAAACCTGTCACCAGGAAAATTTACCCTAATATATATTGCGGAAATATCTTTGTTAGTGTGAATCCAAGGGTTACTCGTGGAGTAAGATTAGGATTCCAAGAATATTGTCTTTTCTCCATGAAGGATTGGAGAAAGGCTTATCAGCTAGTTCCCTAAAGGGACAGATATCAGCTCTGTCGATCCTTTTACACAAGCGTCTGGCAGCAGTACCAGATGTTCAAGCGTTTGTACAGGCGTTAGTCAGAATCAAGCCTGTCTATAAACCTGTGGCTTCTCCATGGAGTCTAAATTTAGTTCTTTCAGTTCTTCAAGGGGTTCCGTTTGAACCTTTACATTCCATAGATATTAAGTTATTATCTTGGAAAGTTTTGTTTTTGGTTGCTATATCTTCTGCTCGAAGAGTTTCAGAATTGTCTGCTTTGCAGTGTAATTCACCCTATCTGGTGTTCCATGCAGATAAGGTAGTTTTACGTACCAAACCTGGTTTTCTTCCTAAAGTTATTTCTAATAAGAACATTAACCAGGAAATCATTGTTCCTTCTCTGTGTCCTAATCCAGCTTCTAAGAAGGAACGGCTTTTACACAATCTTGATGTGGTTCGTGCTTTGAAATTCTATTTACAAGCAACTAAGGATTTCAGACAAACATCATCTTTGTTTGTTGTCTATTCTGGTAAGAGGAGAGGTCAAAAAGCGATGGCTACCTCTCTTTCTGGTTGTAAAGCATCATCCGATTGGCTTATGAGACTGCTGGACAGCAGCCTCCTGAATGAATTACAGCTCATTCCACCAGAGCTGTGGCTTCCACTTGGGCCTTCAAGAATGAGGCTTCTGTTGAACAGATTTGTAAGGCAGCAACTTGGTCTTCACTGCATACTTTTGCCAAATTTTACAAATTCGATACTTTTGCTTCTTTGGAGGCTATTTTTGGGAGAAAGGTTTTGCAAGCAGTGGTGCCTTCCGTTCAGTGACGTGCACTCATAGGAGGCAGGTGAGGCAGTTCCGCACCTGCCATTTGGGGCAAAAGAAAAACTTCCGTTTAGGTTACCTGTCTTGTTCCCTCCCTTCATCCGTGTCCTAAAGCTTTGGTATTGGTATCCCACAAGTAAGGATGAATCCGTGGACTGGATACACCTTGCAAGAGAAAACAGAATTTATGCTTACCTGATAAATTACTTTCTCTTGCGGTGTATCCAGTCCACGGCCCGCCCTGGCAATTAAGTCAGGTTAAAATTTTTTGTTTAAACTACAGTCACCACTGCACCCTATGGTTTCTCCTTTTTCTCCTAAACGTCGGTCGAATGACTGGGGGGGGCGGAGCCAGAGGGGGAGCTATATGGACAGCTTTGCTGTGTGCTCTCTTTGCCACTTCCTGTAGGGAATGAGAATATCCCACAAGTAAGGATGAATCCGTGGACTGGATACACCGCAAGAGAAAGTAATTTATCAGGTAAGCATAAATTCTGTTTTTGTGTTTTGAAGCCACAACCTAATAAATTGGGTTGAGCTTGTAGGTATAATCAGATCTCATTACTTTATCACATTGTGCACACATACCTGCTTCTTTATCTTATATCTGTCCATAAACCAATCATCAATACTTGGAGTGAACAATGGAAAATTAACATTTTATTACCTTATACTATAACCCACTAAGAGTGTAATTTCTTCTACTGGCTGTGTTAACACAGCTTGGCCTTGAGGCCAAAAACTTTCAGGATGGATGGGGATACCACAGGCTAAATAAACTATTTAAAATGCCAATATAAGCGTAATGGAAATACTTGTAAACAATTTAATACACTCCAGCAGGTAAAGTGGATCATTGGGAACAAATTAAAGGGGAGAACATTTTTTAGTAAACTGTCCCTTTAAGGACCCTGCCTAAGAAAATAAAGGTCTTTTAAAAAGAGATTTGGTGGCTGGAAAAATTGTTTGTTCATAGTACAGTAGAGACCTGGATACTCTGTTTCATTGCCCCACTCTGGAGAGTGTGCTGTATTCCCCTGTGGATAAAATTATACTTAAAGGAACCTTAAACTTTCAAAGTAAATTTTTTTTTTTATTATAAATATACTTGTGTATCTATTAACGATGTTAAAATATAACTACATTTCAATTAATATTTAATTTCTTAAGTCAGATTGTAGCCTTTAAAAGTGTCCGTGAGCTCATCTTTAACTCTAGCCCATTGAAAAAAGCAAGCCCCCTCATTTAAAATGTGGTCAATCATTGCTTTTAATTTATGCATACCTAATTATGTGAAGCTCGCTCCCGTTCACACACGCAGTGCCGTAACACGCTACACGCTTGCGCTACTTCATCAAATATCGGCACTTCCGTTTGTAACATCACAATTAAACGCCGCAATTTTCCGCACATATAACAGACAGATCAAGTGCTATAGATGTGCGCATGCGCTTAAGTGATGTGCTCGCCACTGAGGTCCTATCTGGATAGCAATCATGGATAGTGCTTGCTTCATGGCTTGGAAAACAATAGATATTTAATGTATTATTGTGAAGTTAAGAAAAATAATTAATAACATATATTTGCTAATTTAAACCTCAGTTCACTTTACACACAATAGAATAAAGACAATTTGAAGGTTTATTGTCCCTTTAATAGAAATCATTGTAATATTTATTTTAAAACAATTTTACCTTTACAAAGAGGCTGTGGTCTCTACAGTAAGGCAAATGAGTAGCTTTGCTTTGAAGTGGTTTACAAGGAAACACCTGCACTAACTATCTCCATTCACTTTCTTGCCCATGCTCAGTAGATGTCTTTTGTTACAAAAATCATGTGACAGTAGAACATCTCCTAGCTCCCTTATCTCACTAAAGCCAGTAGTAAGAATTTCTAAGTGCTCAATTTTCAAGAAAATAAGCTTCCTGTTTTTTTGTTTACTTTGATTTTTTATTTTTTTCCTAAAGGAGCTCTGTTTCAGATCCCTTTAATGAATGAATGTTATATTCTTTCATTTAATTTTGTTAATGAACAACTATCAGGTAAAATATTACAAACTGCAAAATTTTGTCAAATGAATAAAACATTTTTGCACATCTAGTTATAACCACAAAGCATGCTGATTTAGAAGTTCCAAATTCTTCTTATACTATGCATTTAAGACATTCAAGGACTATTAAATATGGTAGAATAAGAATTGTATAATTAGCAAATGCAAAATAACAAGACAATGCAAATATGTTAAAGACCCAATGATCAAAAACCTGCTTGCATGGTGAGAAATCACTCAAGATCTTTGAGAGTTTTATTGCAATCAATGTGTTTTTTCTTTCACATCCAGAACCCTACATATCAAGATAAACAGCTCTCAAGCTAAAAGTGTCCTTTCTAAAATTCATTGAGAAACCTTGTGGTACTGATAAGGCTTTTTTAAATAATCTTGCAGAAGTGTGTAGAGCTTTAGATGGGGACCCTTAGTCTGAATTTCAAATTAGTACAGGTAGTAGATTTTGTTCTGACAAATTTCAAAGTTAAATTGACAGCCATCAGCCAATCGCAAGCGCATATATATATATATATATATATATATATATATATATATATATATATATATATGTACTGTGAACTCTTGCTCAATAGGAGCTAGTACTGCAGAACGTGTACAGAGTGTTTTACATACACATAGAATATCACAACCTTTAAACAATGAGCTTAATTGTCATTTTGTTAGCTAATTTGGCGTTGTTTTGTATTTTATGTGCTTACTCTTTTTAAAAGTCCCTTGAGTAGGTTTATTGTATCTCCTTTGTTGTGGTGGATGTTTAAACGACCTCCAGCATTGATTAAAATAATGTAGGGTTTGCTTCTTAATTATGAATAATGCACTCCAGGACCAGCATCTCCAGGGGCACTGGGGAAAAAAAATGTTGAGAGTTAAATCAGAGAAAAAGTGGGCAAAATAAATAATAAAAGTACACTGTAATTTAATTCTAGCTATTTATCATACTTTAGGTGGTAATGTTGGCTATGTACAACCTCTCATTGGAGGGCACAGGTCGACAGGGATACTTCAGATGGAAGGAAGACATTTGCTGTTTTATTGAGAAGCATTGGACCTTCTTATTGGGGAACAGGTAGGAATACAGATATAATGCAAGTGTTTATATGTTTGTTTGAAACTTAGGACCCCCCCCCCCTGAGTTAGGAGATTGCAACAGAATTTTAGGAATCATGATTCCAAAAACAATGTAGAAAATTAGGTTTCCTAAACAAGAATATTAGAGGGTTACTTGCTCACATGATTTGTCAAGCAGAAATAATTAATATAGCTTACCTGAGTTAAAGGGACAGTCTACAATAGAATTTTTATTTTTTTAAATGATAGATACCCATCCCCCAGTTTTGCACACCCAACACAGTTATATTAATATACTTTTTACCTCTGTGATTACCTTGTATCTAAGTGTCTTCTGATAGCCCCCAAATCACAACTGTATTAATTATCTATTGAATTGCATTTAGTACATTTGTGCTAACTCTTAAATAACTCCCCGAGCGTGAATACATTGTTATCTATATGGCCCACATGAACTAGCAGTCTCCTGTTGTGAAAAGCAAATACAAAAGCATGTGATTAAGAGGCTGTCAATAGAGCCTTTGAAAACAGGCAGAAATGTAGAGGTTTAAATGTTATAACGTACATGAATATAACAATGTTGGTTGTGCAAATCTGGGGAATTGGTAGTAAAGGCATTATCTATCTTTTTAAACAATAACAAGTTTTGTGTAGACTGTCCCATTAAAGGGACACTAAACCCAAATTTTTTTCTTTAATGATTCAGATGCAATTTTAAGCAACTTTCTAATTTACTCCTATTATTAATTTCTCTTCGTTCTCTTGCTATCTTTATTTAAAAAGCAGGAATGTGATGCATAGGAGACGGCCCATTTTTGGTTGAGAACCTGGGTTATGCTTGCTTATTGGTAGGTAAATGTAAGCCTCCAATAAGCAAGCGCTATCCATGGTGCTGAACCTAAAATGGGCTGGCTGCTAAGCTTTACATTCCTGTTTTTAAAATAAAGATAGCAAGAGAACAAAGAAAAATTGATAATAGGAGTAAATTAGAAAGTTGTTTAAAATGTAATGCTCTATCTGAATCATGAAAGAAAGAAAATTAAGTTCAGTGTCCCTTTAAGTATTTTCTTTTGTGCAATGTACATCAAAGTGAGCACCACCTTCTCTAGAGACTTGCAATAGCACAGGATGTCAGCACCAAGGAAGTTGCCTGAACCACCTGGTATAGGTATTAGAGATGTATAAATTTGAACAGATGTGCACTTCAATATGCCAATTATCCATATATATATATATATATATATATATATATACACACACATACAGCCTGAACAGTGTGACTGCTTTACTTCTTGTTAAACAGCGGGATGTTTCCTGTTTCTTTAGGAAGAAGACCTCTACTTGGTGGAGTACTGTTGCAGGATGTCTTTCTGTTGGGAGTCCTATGTTTTTCAGATCTGGAGCTCAAGAGTTTGGAGAACCAGGATGGTGGAAACTTGTTCACAATAAACCTCCCATTATGAAACCTGATGGAGAAAAATACCCTATCCCTTCACAAAAGGCAAAAGGTAAAGAAGTTCACGGATTTGTTGAAGTCCAATATTGTACTTGGTGTATGTTATTGCTGTCTACAGAAAATAATGATGCCTTGATAGCAAATTACTTTCAACTGGTGCTCAAGCCACTTTGGTATGTTGCTGATCTGTTGTCCATAAAATACAGTTCAGATTATATCAACACCTTTTAAGCCTGTCCGATTTAAAGTTTTTTAATAAGATCAAGATAGTAAAGGTTCTAATTCTAATGCAAAAATGGCATACTCTAATCTGTTACAGTATGTGATTTTTTTATTATTGACCCTAGACAACTATGTTCTTGACCCCAAAAAGCGGTAAATTTCAATTTGCAAGCCAAAAGCATTGCAACTGCCAAGCAGGAAACTGCCTGTGAAACAATCAGGAGCAGTAGCACAACCAGTCACCAGCTATTTTCTGCTCAGAAGCAGCATTGCTTCCAGTTTCCAAGCATGACTTAGTCTAGTCAAAATTAAATTTTCATGATTCAGATGGAGCATGCAATTGTAAAGGGACAGTATACTCCAATTTTATATAACTGCATGTAATAGACACCAATATAAAGAATAATATGCACTGATACTGATATAAAAATCCAGTATAAAACATTTAAAAACTTACTTAGAAGCTCCCAGTTTAGCTTGGTTAAAAGGTTGGCTGGAACACCCACTGAAAATGATTGTATAGCGAAAAGAGCAGACACTCCCCCCTCCCTCCGCATGTGAAAAGACTCTTAACACAAACAGGAGCAAGCTGGAGTAGGTATACATCAGTATACTTCTAAAACTTTGGGTTTGGTTAGGAGTCTGAAAATAAGCAAAATGTTATTTAAAAATAAGCAAATAAGCAAAACTATACATTTAAAAAAAACAAAAAACTGTATAGGCTATGTAAATGGATCATCAACAAAACATTTATACAAAGAAAAATCTAGTGTATAATGTCCCTTTAAGAAATGTTCTAATTTACTCCTAGTATCAAATTTTATTTGTTCTTTTGGTATCTTTATTTGAATGTAAGTTTTGTAGCCGGCCCATTTTTGGTTCAGAACCTGGGTAGCGCTTGCTGATTGTTGTCTAAATGTAGCCACGAATCAGCTAGCACTACCCAGGTGCTAAACCAAAAATTATCTGGCTCCTAAGCTTACATTCTTGCTTTTTCAAATAAAGATACCAAGATCATGAAGAAAATTTGATAATAGGAGTAAGTTAGAAAGTTGAATAAATAAATCAAATTGCATGCTTTATCTGAATCATGAATGTTTAATTTTGACTAGACTATTCTTTTAACCTGTGTGTTTACTTAAATTAGATATCTAGACCGCAGTGGAGGCACCTCCATTTTTTGGGAGGGGGGGGGAGAAAAAAATAAATAATATGCTATTGTAAGGTGAAAAAAGTGAGGTTCCTTTTTTACAGGTTACTATATTTTTTCAGGAGGGCGAGGTTAGTTTAAAATAATAATAATAATAATAAAACAAACCTTTTACAAAATATTGTTCAGCTCTAAATGCTTTTTTAATATTTGCTCTGTCTGAGAGCACTTGAAACATGCTCAGTTCATCCCTATAAGACATTTCTGAAATCACCCATTTAGTCTCCTTATGGCCATTAAGGCTTTAATAAAAATAAAATGGCTCCTAGCCTCCCATTGGCTAACAGCTTGGGGGGTAGGGGTTACGCATTCTTTTTACTATACCCTCAGATACAACCATGGACCTCACCATAACCTGAAGATGTTTTAGGAACACTTTGGTAACATTAAAGGTAAGGCAGTGTAAGAGTGTAAAGTGTGCTTTTGTAGGTGATGGCAAACAAGTGTGCAGGAGAATTATACTGCTTTCATACAGTGCTTCTGCTGTTACTGCTCAATGTGTGTAAGGCCGTGGTGGTTGGTGAAGTTCTATCTTCTTGGCCGATCTCAAGGATTGTTAATTCTAGGAGATATTTTCAGTTTGCTTATTTAATATATCTGGGATTTACTGGTACTTGGCTCCCTTCTGTTTTTTTTACTGGGGAAATAATTCCAGCACAGCTGCTACTATCATCATCATCCCAGCTTCTCTGAGATGACAGTGCAGAGATCCTCTACCCCAGCACTAACGGAGTCCAGCCCCAGTGTGTCACTGAGTACTGATGTGGAAGATGTGTCTATTATTACTTCCTGGCAATTGTGTATTCTGGAGCTTGAGTGAGCCAAGCTGCTGCTGCTTCCAAAACTTTGCTTCCTCCCTTTCTGTAGCTAGGTATGTCACTGACATAACCTGCAGGCTGATGTTCCTTAGCGCTATGCGATCCTTTTTTGCAATGTACTGATTTTTTTTATTTCTTTTTTGCCCAGGCCTAACACATGGTGATTATCTCCACATTATTTATGTACCAACCTGCTCAATGACTGATTACTGTGCCTAGATGTGTCATATATTTAGTACTAAGCTGTATAGACAAGAAAGTTTGGCTAATGAAACCAGGCACAATGCCACTCTAAACATATGTGCTGATTATTTTTCTGAGGAATATCACATTCAAATAATCTGTAGGGTGATGCTTCTTGGCTCTGTGTTAATTTGGCCATATTTTTCTATACATCTTTTATATTGTAATGATCTGAGCTTTATAGACAAGAAACCAAAGCTTATGTAAACTAGTACTGTGCCCCTCGTAAGGTACTCATATGGTCTTGGTTGAAGCATCTGAGAAAAAAATTAATTGAGTTTGCACTTTTCTTTCTAATGGCAATGAGAGTCCACAAGTTCATCATAACCTATGGGAAATACTTCACCTGGTCACCAGGAGAAGGCAAAGACACCCCAAACAAAAGCATTAAATATCCCTCACACTTCCCCTACCCTCTCTGTAGTTCTTTGCCTCGTTTCCTTCTTAAATGGAAAGAGTCCACAGCTGCATTCATTACTTTTGGGAAATAAGAACCTGGCCACCAGAAGGAGGCAAAGACAACCCAGCCAAAGGCTTAAATACTCCTCCCACTCCCTTCATCCCCCAGTCATTCTTTGACTTTCGTCCCAGGAGGATGGCAGAGAAGTGTCAGAATTTTTTATTTTTGTTTTTGTCTCTTATGGAAGGTAGTACTCTTCGTCATGTGACACGAGTTTTAAGTAGTTCTGTCAGTCTCTCAGTAAGGGCTTGGATGAAGGTTAGAGTCCGGAAATGCAGGGAGTTTCTGCGAAACCATCCCGACTCATATCAACAGCTGCTCAAGCAATCGTTGTTGTCGAACTTCGCTTCGCTGCCTGCTTTCTTCTCTCAAGTCCATGGCGGAGGTGATGCTACTATCCGTCACACTTGAAGGGCCCTGTTCCTGTTCCACTGTGTAGATTCCGGTAAGATCGTTTCATTTTACTTTATTCGCAATGTACTGTAATGTATATGCTTCCTGAGAGGCTACCACCTTGCAGGTCTAACTTATAACTTAAGGGTCTCAGTGAGTCTCTTTTAGTATCTTGGAATCGAGGGTTAATATCTCCTGAGGGGGGTTTATTATCATGTATGCAATGGTTTAAGAAGCGCTAAAAAGCTATGGGGTGGATTTCTCTTGTCTAATTGTCCCTGCGTGGTTTGAATATCCCTGCGTGGTTTGAATTTATTCTGTGTCCGTTTTACTTTACCATTTAATATACTGTGAATAATAGCACTACTATAATTTGTATTTTATTCTTTTTACTGAATAAAATATAACATTTTGCTATTGCAAATAATTGTTGATAGTATAAAATCACATCAATACCACATAAAAAATATGACAGGAAAAATATAAAATGTCCAAATTATATTCGTGTTCTAAGTTGTGGCCACAACTCTGCCTTCAAGACTGAGGCGTATGTATTCCTGTTAAAAAGTTTGTTCCTTTATATCCAATGTGTGGTTAAAAACACTTTTTTTCTTACTGGCGTGTTTTCTATATAAAATGAAACAATTGTAACAATTGTATATACATTTTCCGTGAATGTTAGATACTATATTTGCTCCATTAGTGTTATACACTGTGGTTCCTCCGTAAGTGTTATACACTTTATTAGGTTTAAGTCCCTTATTATGTAAGTGTACCCCCTTACTGGACCTCCGATGGCTCCTGTCTCCTCTCTTCTGGGTTATGGAAGGGTTGCCTCAGCTGTCGCTGTTGTTTTAAGGTTGTTCGCCGTGACAGTATGTTATGTTTCACTGTCTTTCGCCAGCTTTGATTTCACCCGACAACTTCCTTCTACCTGGTAACTTCCTTCTACCCGGTCACGTGTCACGCTAATCCCATGTGACACCGGAGGGCCAACCGGGAAACCGGTATACGGGGAATGTTCTTCTCTCTGGTTGGTTTTGCAAAATAGTATCTATTTGCTTAAATCAATGTTCTTGGAGCCAGTGGTGTTCTTAATAGTCTACGCGTTTCAGCGCTATCCTGCGCCTTTTATATATAAAAATATCACTATGTATCAGCTGTTCATTGGCCGATAAGGAAAACTCACATCTCTGTCAGTGACATGTAATTACTTTTCCCAGACCGTCCCCGTGTGTCCCTGAGATTCGGGTCACGTTGTGCACGGTTCCTTTCACACGGTTTATAATCATGTTTGTTACGTGATTAAACCTGCTTATGTGCAATGTTTACTGGGCTTGTGAATGTAACATTGAGGCCTTTGGAAGTGACGCGGCCTTTTGACTGGGCGCACTTGTTTGGACTGTACGGTTCACCTTGTGTTCGGGCGTGGCTACATTCTGTTGTACCATTTCCGTATTCCCGACCGCATGGCAAAGGAAATTTTCTAGTCCGCAGGGGTCTGGTCCTAGGAGGTGGTGAGTGCCCCAGCCATTGGGGGTGTCAGGTGCCGTTTTAGTTTTTTCACTACTTTAGTCCATATTTAAATATCCTCTATCCAGCTATGGAGGATTCTGATGCTGAGACTGTGTTAATTTCAAATTTAGTTACAGAGGATTCTGATACTGAGACTATTTTGATTTCAGATTCTGTGTCCGGGATGAATCCGGAGTGGCCTCGTTGACGCCTGTCAACCAGTTTAGTTCCGTATGCCATTTTAGAGCGCCTGGTTAATCGGGGAATCCAGGGACTGCTGAGCCATCCTGTCCTCCGAGAGGCGAGTTCCCTACCAAATCATACTTCTGCACATGGTTCCTCCATGCGGGGTTGCCTGTTTCCCCTGGAGGTTGCAGCATGTGTTTGCTTCCACATAATGTTGGCCATTGTTTGTCTGCAGAGTCCAGACGTTTATTTGAGAATGTGCTTGTGCCCTATTGTCCCGGGCCTTCCGACTTGGGCCTCTACAGTTCCCCGCTGGGGTATCTGTTCCTGAGTGTTTTGCCTTCCGTTACAGGATTGCGCGCCTTCGCGTGTTGTTCAGACATGTTTTTCAGTTATTGAATTACACTATCGTTAACAGATACAGGGATTTTCAGTCTGATACTTCGAATGGTGCACCTCATTAGACATGTGGGGATGAAGTTATCTCCTGATTGTCATTTGTTAGAAATCTTTCCCATTTTTGTGTGATTGGGCTCCATTTGGCTGGTCCTGCGGGTAGGCCTGTGTCTTTTTGGGCGTTAACCTCCGAGTTCCCTTATATTTTATTTATATCTAATGGGATGTCTTTTATTTGTTTTTTGTTTCCTTCAAGAACCTTCTGGGATTGTTACTCTTTATAACTTCTTCGGAAGTTGTTGGACATGTTAATCCTCTGTTAAAAATGTCTGTTTTCTGTTTTTTTTTCCAGCAAGGGAAAATATACGCAGCTTGCCGGTTGGGACCCTAGGTGCAGGCTGGTCCTGTCGGGTTTGTTCGGTTTTGCGTCTGTTCAGACACGTGGCGCTGTTCTGCTCGGCTGGTTCGGTAGAAGCGTCGAGTGCTCAGGTTATCATTGTTTTTCATGTTCAACTAAGCATTCGAGAGGACCTGTGGGTCCGTGAGGTGGGAAGGATTGTTTCAGTCCTTATAGCCTTCAGTCATAGATGACCGGGCAGGGGAATTTTTCCACTGCATCGCTCTATCTGACATCTGATTTCCTCAGATCTTAGAGTTTCCTCCCCCATGTGGTGGAAGGTGGGAGGGCCCTATTGAACGGTTTGGCCTTCATTTTTTAGTCCTCTGGATGTGTCCTTTTGAGCTTCATCCAACAGCTTGTACAGGATAGCTGTCTAGCATGCGGAAGGTTTGCAGTTTGAAACCTGTTGCAGCTCTTGACACCTTGTAGGTGTACGTGTAGCTGCTTCTAGTATATCTAGATGCAGCTCTTACTCTTGACTTAGTTATAAAGAGGCCTTTGAGTCTTCTTCCATTGCTTCCGGGTGAGTGGATCTACTTTTAGGGATCTGTGTTTCCGGGTGATGGTTGTTCCCTGCGGGGACTTTTGTTTAGCTCGGGGTTTTCCGGAGCTGGGTAGGCTTAGTGCCTTCTCTTCCTTGTGTCCTCTGCTTGTGCGGAGGTGTTAGGGAGACTAGTCCTGCTTGTAGGATTTTTTGGTCCTCGAGGTATCCCTTGGTTGTCTTGAGGCTCTGAGAAGTATCTTCATATGACTCTAGCCTTGCTTCTTGGATCGTTGGACTAGGGGTGGTTCCTTCCTTTGGTCGGAGCTTTTGAGTTCTTCTCGCTATCCGGATTCTCTAGATTTCCATCCATACCCTTGTGTCTGGCTTTTTGGCCGGTTGGGGTGTTTAGTTCTAGGGTAAGGTTTGCCGGAACTATTAGGTGCCCGGACCTGGTTTTCTCCCTGAGACTTCCGGTTGCTAATGCTTTGCTTGGCTTTTTTACTGACCCTGTTTTGGGTGGTTTTGGAATCTTGAATCTCAGGGCTGGTCGGGGTGTTCCAAGGTAGTGGGAACTTGGGCTCTGTCCTTGCTCCATCTACCTCACCTGGTCATGGTTGTCCAGGTTTTCTGAGTATTTTTTTACTCTTTGCCACAGAGTGGCCCATATCATCTGGGGGTTAGCTGTGTGGCTTGAGCCTCAAGGGTGGTTGGTTCATACCCAGCTGCTGGCGCTGGATGCACAATTTATGGTGCGCCTTAGGGTTGCATTCCCCTGGTCAGCTTGCCAGTGTTCCCGTGGATTCCCTGCTCTGCAGGCGAATGAGTTTGCTGTGCCTCTGCTTGGCAAGCTACTTGTAGGGGGGTCCTTTTCTAGGACATCTGTGTTGGGAATTTCCCTTCCCATTCGCTGGTGCCTTCGGGCCTTGAGGACAGTTGTTGCCCTTCCGGCATCATCCCTTTTCTTTAGGGAATATTCTCCTCCCTAGGGAGATAGAGTCCTTGTTTGGGACTTCTCCTGGATGGGAGGTGGAAAGGTGTGATTGGTTTCCCCGGGGGTCTTGCTGGCTCCAAGCAGACTTGTTGGGCCTTTATTTTGATTTCTTAGGTATATTGCCTTGTCTGTTTCAGAGTCGGGTTGTACTTGTGCTCTGTGGGGATGGCTGTGCTATCCTTACACTCGTTCCTGTACCTGTTTCAGGATTCTTTTGTTTCCCTGTCTTGGAGGCTGGGTTGTCCAGCTGAGTCTGGGTCTGCAGGTCAGGATGGCTGAGCGGTCTCCTCTGAATGGGTGAGCTTGTTGAATCTATCCTGTTAGCTTAGTCTGCTAGGGTATAGATTTTCCTTTCAACTTGTTTCATTGATTAGAAGAGGGTTTACTCTTCCTTCGGGTTCTGAGAGTATACTCTCCTTGGGGGACCTCGATTGAGGTTTTTGTGTTCCCCTTTTTAGGGACCTGTGTGTAGGTCCGGCGACTTAGGTTGCCTGGAACGTGCCCTCTGTATAGGTGTTGTTTTTGCAGTCTGTTTCTTGCTTGACTGCTTCTTCTTCCTCGCAAGTACCCTCTGTGTCGTCCTGTTGTGGTCAAATACCTTGGTATTCTAGGGACAGACACTGGGAGGACATTGCCTCTTCAGTTGCATTTCGTGCTTGCAGGATATTAGGGAGACGTCTGTTCTGTCTCTGTGCCCGGTCTTATTCCAGGTTTCGCTTGGTATAGGCGTGGCCTCCTTTCCCTGTTTGGGCCCCTTTGGGTCTCTGTTCCTTTTTGTATTAGGCGACCTTTCGATTTCCTTGGTTCTCCTTTGCCTTGTTCACTTGGGGGTTTCTGCTGGTGTCTCCTTCATTTGTGGAGATGAGCGGTGGGGGACCGTTTGTTGGGCGACAGTGTCTCCTGGAGGACTGTTAACTCAGTCGAGTCAGTTTGTAGTCTCTAGTTTGGCTTCTGGACTAACTGCGAGTCAGTGTCACTGGGGCTTTTCCTCTTAAAGGGACACTGAACCCAAATGTTTTATTTCGTGATTCAGATCGAGCATGCAATTTTAAGCAACTTTCTAATTTACTCCTATTATCACATTTTCTTCATTCTCTTGGTATGTTTATTTGAAAAGCAAGAATGTAAGTTTAGATGCCGACCCATTTTTGGTGAACAACCTTGGTTGCCCTTGCTGATTGGACAGCACCAATTAACAAGTGCTGTCCATGGTTCTGAACCAAAACTGTGCTGGTTCCTTAGCTTAGATGCCCTCTTTTTCAAATAAAGATAGCATGAGAATGAAGAAAAATTGATAATAGGAGTAAATTAGAAAATAGCTTAAAATTGCTTGCTCTATCCGAATCATGAAAGAAAAAAATTGGGTTCATTTTCCCTTTAAAATTTTCTCAGCTTCCGTCGAGGCTGGGTTTTTTATTGGGTAGAGTTTCAGGCCTGGTGTCCTCTATAGCTTGGGTATTGTTTTCCCAAAAGTAATGAATGCAGCTGTGGACTCTTTCCATTTGAGAAGAAAAACATAAATTATGCTTACCTGATAATTTACTTTTCTTCTGATGGAAAGAGTCCACAGCTCCCCACCCGTAATTTTATGTGGGGCGTCCTTATATTCTTCTGGCACCTTTCACCCTGATATTTATTCTACTGTTCCTTGATCCTCGGCAGAATGACTGGGGCATGAGGGGAGTGGGAGGAGTATTTAAGCCTTTGGCTGTGTTGTCTTTGCCTCCTCCTGGTGGCTAGGATCTTATTTCCCAAAAGTAATGAATGCAACTGTGGACTCTTTCCATTAAAAGAAATGGAAATTATCAGGTAAGCATAATTTATGTTTTCATGGAGGTTGGCAAAGAGAGGTGCTCTGATGAAGATTCAAGGTTTATGTCCACAATTAATTGTTTTCTGCAAGAGAGGACTGGGGAGCCATGCAATCCTCTTAGTAGATTCTTGTGTCTGTTAGCTTCTGGTGATCGTAGGGAAGTTCCCATGCCTCCTCCAGGTCTCTGAGCTATACTCTTTTGCAGACAAACAGTGTTAGTTGCACTGAGTTTCTCTGTGTTACAGGACCCAGACTGGTTGAAGACTTCTGACTGGATAATTCCCTTGCTCTTCCTCATAATATGGCTCGTTGCCTAGAATGTTGGGCTGTGAACACTTATATGGAAAGGGAAAGTATTGATTTTTATTGGGGACATTATTACTGGGGTACCTCTAGTAGAGGTGGGCAGCGTTATAATGTGTATATAACAATCCCTATAAGCGGCACCGTATTTTTTTATTTTAACTTACAAGCGGACCCGGTGCACGCTGTTTTACACACCATTCAAACTACTTTTAAGGCTCAGGTGGAATCCTCTCAACAGTGAGGAGTGGGCAGGCTCTATGTGGGGCAGTGTATTTTTATCGTGATGCAGTAACTATAAGGTGCACATACAGATGGCGCCTTTCCATTGCAGACACATATTTTGGTAATAGTGGGAGTGTCCGACAGGAGCAGGAGACGCACTTAGGTAGCATACAATTGTTGGCTCCTTTTTCACCACGCTCTATGTATAACATAGCGCGCTGTGTGCCGAGACACATTGGAAAAGGATCGTCAGGGCGAAAGGTGGCTTGCACGGGAGGTGGTGAGACATCCCAGATATAAGCATTAACTTGGGGCTATATTAGGGAGTTTTTTTCTCTCCGGTTAATTAATAATAATCTTATAATTGGGACTACTGACTGTTATAATGGAAGACTCTATCTCAGACTTTAGTCAGGAGGATGTTTGCCCTACTCCTTTAATTGAATTAAATAAATGTATCCTTTGCAGATTGAGCAAAGTGTGTCCTCCTGCTCAATTGTGTAACTTATGCCTTATGTCTGTCCTGCAGTCTTTGTATTGGGCCTAGTACCCAGACTCCTGTGATATCTCTGCCAGCCCAGGCTAAAACTGTAGGCTTGTCGACTTTCTAGATATCAATGAGCCCTTACATGCCAGTTTTACAACCCCATTCTACCTCTAAGTTCCTGACATGCAGTGCCCTGTAACCCCGTCTTTCAAACATTTTTTAGGGGTTAGCGTTTTCTCCTCATGACTTTGCAGCCCAATTACAGTCGTCAGTCTCTGCTGCCATGAGTGCTATGCCACTTGCAGGAAAAAGGAAGCGGAAGGTTAAGCATTGCTCCTCTGAGTCTAGGATCAGCAGCTCTATGGGGGCTGCAGCAGCTTGTCATGTGCCACTTTTTGATGAGGACAATTCCATGGCTAGTTCTAAGGGGGAACTTTCATCCTCTAACTCCTCTGTTGAGCCAGTACAGGACTCTGAGGACATAATTTTAAATTTTAAATCAAACACCTGAGGTATTTGATTAAAGAGGTTTTATCCCCATTGGGCTTACCTGACTCTAAACCAGCAGAAGACAAACTGGTACACAAGTTGAATATGGTGTTTAAACCTAAGTTAACAACCCCTAAAGTGTTCTCAGTACCGTCCTAGGTGATGGACATCATATCCAAGGAGTGGGAGAAACCTGGTGTTCCCTTTTCTCCTCCTCCAAGCTTTAAGGAGAGGTTTCTGATGCTGGATACACATTTGGAAGATTTGAACACTGTTCCTAAGGTGGACGCTGCCATTTCCAATCTGGCTAAGCACACTACTATACCTCTAGGGGATAGTACATCTTTTAAGGATCCTATGGATAGGAAATTAGAGGGATACCTGAGAGAGGTTTTTCTTCAGGTTGGCTTGCTTTTCCAGCTTGTATTGCAGCGGTGGTGGGGGCTGTCACTTTTTGGTATGACTCCTTATCTGAACTGATTTCGGTGGAATCTCTGTTAGAAGATATTTAAGAACGCATTCAGGCACTAAAAACGCCCAATTCCTTTATTTCTGACACAATTATCCAAATCATTTGTCTTAAAGGGATAGTAAACCCCAACATTTTCTTTTATGATTCATGATAGAACATACAATTTTAAACAACTTTCCAATTTAATTCTATTATCAAATTTTCTTTATTCTCTTGTTATCCATTGCTGAAGGGACAGCATTGCACTACTGACAGGAAGCTGAAAATATCTATTTAGCCAATCACAAGAGACAAATGTGTGCAGGCACCAATTCGCAGCAGCTCCCACTAGTGTATGATATGTGCGTATTTATTTTTTAACAAGGGATACTAAGAGAACAAAGCGCATTTGAAAATAGAAGTGAATTTAATAGTGTCTTAAAATGACATGCTCTATTTGAATCATGCAGGTTTAATTTTGACTTTCCTATCCCTTTAATGCAAAGGCCTCTGGTTTTGCTGTACTCGCTAGAAGGGCTCTCTGATTTAAGTCCTGGTCAGCGGACAGGGTCTCCAAGTCTATTATCACTGGCTTTTAAAGAGAAGACTTTATTCAGGCCAGGCTTGGATTCTATTATTTCTATGGTCACTGGCAGTAAAGGGGCTTTTCTATCCCAGGACAAGAAAGCTAAATCTAAGGGACATCCTATGGGAAAGTTTTGCTCCTTTCGCCAGAACAAGACTCAGAGGAACACATCCTCATCCAAGTCGGATCCTCCCAACTTGGAAACCTATCCCAGTGTGGAACAAGAACAAACAGCCCAATAAATCGACCCCTGACCACAAATTAGCATGAAGGGGTGGCTTCCGACCTGGGCTCAGGTCAAGTAGGGGACAGGTTATCTCAATTCTAGGAAGTTTGGCCTCAGTCCATTCAGGACCCTTGAGTGCTGGACATTGTATCTCAGGGATACAAAATAGGTTTTCTATCTTGCCCTTCAAGGGGCAGGTTCCTCCTCTCAAGGGTTTTTCGAGGAGGCCGGAGAAAAAAAGTCTGCCTTCCTACATTGTTTAGAAGATTTAGTATCCATGGGAGTTATCGTCCCAGTTCCCCAAGCAGAGAGGAAAGGGATTTTATACAAATCTATTCATAGTTCCCAAAAAAGGAGGGAACCTTCCGTCCCATTCTTGACCTGAAGTGTCTAAACAAATTCTTGAGGGTTCCTTCCTTCAAAATAGAGACCATCAGGTCCATCCTTCCCCTTGTTCAGTAGGGTCAGTTAATGACCACCATAGATCTGAAGGATGTGTACCTTGATCATTATCAATTTCTCCGTTGTGCCTTTTTGGACAATCACTACCATTTCATAGCTCTTCGATTTGGTCTAGCTAAGGCTCCGAGGATCTTTACAAAAGTCCTAGGCCCTCCTTGCGGTTGTCAGACTGCATGGGATTGCTGTAGTGCCATACTTGGACAACATCTTGGTTCAAGCGCCGTTTTTACATTTATCAAACTCACACAGAGAAGCTTCTTTGGTATCTTGGGACACATGGCTGACGGGTAAATCTGGAAAAGAGCCCTCACATTTCCAACACGAGAGTGAATTTCCTCGAGTCGGGATCATAATAGATTGTCAGCATGCATATTTATCTCACAGATCAACGCAGGGAGATGCTTCAGGCTGCCAGTCTGTCGCTTCAATCCACTCCTCGCCCTTTGTTGGCTCAATGCATGGAGGTGGTAGGTCTTTATGGTAGCTGCTTTGGATACTATTCCTTTTGCTCACTTTCATCTGAGACCTCAGTTATGTATGCTCAGCCAATGCAATGGAAATTACTTAGACCTGTCTCAGGAAATCTCTCTGGATGCAGTGTCAAGAGAGTCTTTTTCCTGGTTGCTGTCTTAGGAACCTGTTTTCCAGGGCATTTGTTTCCTATGACCATCCTGGGAGATTTTATCAACAGATGCGGGTTTGACAGGCTGGGGCATTGTGTGGGGGTCTCTGAGGGCTAAAGGGACCTGTCACCCAGAGGAAGTGATTCTTCCAATCAACATTCTGGAATTGAGGGCCATCTTTAACTCTCTTCAGTCATGGCCCAAGTTGCGTTCTGTCCGTTTTATTAAATTCCATTCGGACAGTATCACTATGGTGGCTTATGTCAATCACCATCGGAACTCGCAATTCTCTGGTGATGCTGGAAGTGTCTCATATCCTTCAGTGGGCAGAGACATTTCAATGCCAAATATCAGCTATACATATCCCAGGCGTGGACAATTGGGTAGCGGATTTTCTGAACAGACAGACTCTTCACTCAGGGAAATGGTCGCTAAACCGGGAGATGTTTTGCGAAATCACCCACAGGTGGGGATGCCCTGAGATAGATCTGAGGGCTTCCAGTCTCAATGCCAAACTGCCAAGATACAGACCAAGATCGAGGGATCCTCAGGCGGAGTTGGTGGACACTTTAGCAGTTCTGTGACAATTCAATCTAGTGTATCTTTTTTCCTCCAATTGTTGTACTCCCTCGAGTAATAGCCCGAAAAAGAAGGGAATTTCAGCGATCTTGTTAACCCCTGCTTGGCCTCGCAGTACTTGGTATGCAGATCTAGTAAGAATGTCATCTGCTCCTCCATGGCGACTACCTCAGAGGCCGGACCTTCTGGCGCAGGGTCCGTTTTCTATCAAAATCTAGATTCTCTAAGGCTGACTGCATGGAGATTGAACACATAGTCTTGTCCCAGAGAGGATTCTCTGAGGGGGTTATTGAATCTTTGATTAATGCTAGAAAGTCTGTTCCAGACATATTTACCACAAGGTGTGGAGGACTTATCTGTCTTTGTGTGGACTGCGGGGTTCCCTTGGCACAAGGTGAAGACTCTGCGTATCCTTCGGTTTCTTCAGGATGGATTAGAGAAAGGCCTGTTGGCTAGTTCTCTTAAGGGTCAGATTTCTGCTCTTTCTGGTTGCATAAGACATTGGCTCTTTTTCAAGGTGTTCAGTCATTTGTTCAAGCTATTGCTAGAAATATTCATCCATTGCTCCTCCATTTCTCCTCCATAGAGCCTTAATCTTGTTCTTAGAGTTCTTCAACAGGCTCCATTTGAGCCTATGCATTCTGTTGATATCAAGCTACTATCTTGAAAAGTTTTGTTTCTGTTTGCATTTCCTCTGCTTGAAGAGTATCTGAATTGTCTGTCCTACAGTGTGACCCACCTTATCTAGCGTTTCATGAGGATAAGGTTGTTCTGTGGACAAAGATGGGGTTTTTATCTAAGGTTGTCTCTACTCATAATATTAATCAAGAAACTGTTGTTCCATCTTTTTTTCCCAATCCTTCTTCCTCTAAGGAGAGGCTGTTATATACAGTAATCTGGACGTGGTTCTATCTTTATGCTACCAAGGAATTTTGTTAATCATCTGCCTTATTTGTCCTGCATTCTGGTAAGTGCAAAGGTCAGAAAGCCACTGCTTGTACAATATCCTTCTGGCTCAGAAGTTTTATTCGCATGGCATATATAGAAGCGGGCCAGCAGCCTCCATTGCATATTATGGTACATTCTACCTGTGCTGTTTCTTCTTCCTGGGTTATCAAGAATGAGGCTTCAGTTGAACAGATATGTAAGGCTGCTACTTGGTCCTCATTGCATGTGTTCACAACATTTTACAGATTCAATGTTTTTGCCTCAACTGAGGTATCCTTTGAGAGAAAGATTTTTCAAGCCGTGGTGCCAAGTTCTTAGGATTGCCTCTCCCTACTTTTTTTTCCCCTAAATTGTTTGTGAACTCCTCCACAGCTTCGATATTAGTTTACCATAGGTTATGATGAATTTGTGAATTATCACTGCTATTAAAAAGAAAACATAATTTATGCTTACCTGATAAATTATTTTCTTTCTTGACAGTGAGAGTCCACAAAACCACCCTGAACAAATGTAGTGGCTGCAGTCTTTTGGCACCTCTGTACCCCTTTTTATCTCTCTACTTTTCCTTATCCTCGGCTTGAACTACTGAGAGGGTAGGGGAAGTGGGAGGGATATTTAATGCTTTTGTTTGGGATGTCTTTGCCGCCTCCTGGTGTCCAGGTGTAGTATTTCCCATAGGTTATGATGAATTTGTGGACTCTCTCTGCCAAGAAAGAAAATAATTAATCAGGTAAGCTTAAAGGGACATAATACTCACATGCTAAATCACTTGAAACTGATGCACTATAACTGTAAAAAGCTGACAGGAAAATATCACCTGAGCATCTCTATATAAAAAAGGAAGATATTTTACCTCACAATCTCCTCAGCTCAGCAGAGTAAGTTCTGTGTAAAAAGTTATACTTCACCTGCTCCGTCCCAGCTGCAGGTAAAAATAAAAAAAAAAATGAAGAAATGAACAGCAGCCAATCAGCATCAGCAGTGCTGAGGTCATGAACTCTTACTGTGATCTCATGAGATTTGACTTAACTCTCATGAGATTTCATAGTAAGCTTCCTTTACCTGATTGGTGAAATAATATGAGAGTTCACGAGGCTCATCCTTTCAGCTGTCCCAGGACAGACACACTAAAATGCTGCTTAGAAATCCTTTACAATGGGAGGTGGCTACTGAGGAACTTTTGAGGTAAAATATCTTTTTTTACATAGAGATGTTCAGGAGATATTTTCTAGTCAGCTTTTTACAGCTATACTGCATCACTTTCAAGTGTTTAAACATCTGGGTATTATGGCCCTTTAAGTTATGTTTTCTTCCCCTATGGCCAAAGCTTATATCCTTGTGTTATGTAGATATATATGTCTATTTTTTCTATTAAACCACACTGCTGCATTATCATGTTGTCATCTCAATGTTCTATATTAAATCACACCATATTGCTATACATTAAAGGGACACTGAACCCACATTTTTTCTTTCGTGATTCAGATAGAGCATTTTAAGCAACTTTCTAATTTACTCCTATTATCAATGTTTCTTTGTTCTCTTGTTATCTTTATATGAATAAGATGGCTTTTTTCTTGGTTCAGAACTCTGGACAGCAGTTTTTGATTGGTGGATGAATTTATCCACCAATCAGCAAGGACAACCTAGGTTGTTCACCAAAAATGGTCCGGCATCTAAACTTACATTCTTGCATTTCAAATAAATATACCAAGATAATAAAGAACATTTGATAATAGGAGTAAATTAGAAAGTTGCTTAAAATGTCATGCTCTTTCTGAATCACAAAAGAAAAAATGTGGGTTCAGTGTCCCTTTAATATAATATTATTGTTGTTATTAGTAATTGGTTGACCAAAATTCTTTAAGTGAACGGAGCCATCTGAGGGGGTCTGTTTTTTTATTTAAAGGGGGAGGGGGGTCTAACACCCTACCATTTTCAAAATGTACCAGCTGCCACTGATCTAGGGTTGTCTTTCCATTACAATGTCGCTTTACTATATGTTTAAGCATACATTGACAAACTTTATATTTTTAGTAAGAGATACTGGGATGTGTCTAAAATGTCTTCTTCATTGGAGGTCTAATGAATGACTAATCTTGTGAGAAGCAAGATCACTACACTAAAGCATACAAAGACTGTAGGACTGGAGACAACTTGCTATCAGGGTTTTGTATCCTTAGAAGACAATAGCTCTGCCATTTCCAGCACTTTTCCTCAAATCTCCTTCCTTTCTTTCTTCCTTCCTTTCTAATGATATTGCGTTGCTTTGAGCATCATAAACTATGAAATGCTTGTGACATACACTTTTGTCATGTATTCTACAACTTGTATGAATCTGGGTGTGCACAGATAATCCATATATATAGTTAAAAACATTTATATCTAACTGTGCTTTAAACTCTCATAAGGATGCATAAGGGGTTAAATGACACGTTATTAAATGAAGAGGATAGCAGCTCTTTACGTTTGCCAGGTTTTGTTGAAATTACTCTATAGGTAGTTTTATCTTTAGTACTTGATTACTGCAGTTAATCAAAATAGACACTTGTACAATATTTTACAATTAAATGCCAAGTTCCTAGGCATTTTAAGCAATTTTTTTCTTAGTACTGAAAGCATAGGAAGGCATGTGCTAGTTACTTAACAAGTAATACTGTTCAGTGGAATCATCAAAGCCATTTAAAAGTAGTATGGCTTATAGATGGTACTGTTGTGTTTTTGAGTAGACACTTACGTTAAACATGCAATTAAAAAAATGCAAGTTACCTACTTGTTCTTTTTGAGTACTGATTTCATCAAATAAAATCCTTTCATACTGTAATATTATAATTGTATGTATTTTGAAGGGGTATTAAAGTATTTTTTTCTGTGTTGCATCTAAAAGAGGATATTCTAAAACATTACTTTTTGTGCCTGTTCTGAATAAAACAACCCTTTTTGTTTTGTTTCTATGCTTCTATTTATGCTCTGCATAAATAGAGTTTTGGCAGTTTTTATATAAACCTGGATTTTCTGCTAGTTTCAATATGCATTCAGTTTTAACTTAATATTTTTCCTATGGACAAAAATAAAAAGGATTGCTTATTCATATGCATTATAGGAAATGTTTGAGTTTAATGTCCCTTTATATTTGTTTTGTATAAGCAAAAATCAATAAGGAATCTGTGTTTTTGAAACCAGAACTAATTTCTGTGGTGACCTGCATTACAGTCCACCTCTGAGCTAGGCACACATTCTCTCTCTACAGTTCAGGTAAAACCTTCCCTGGACTCTGTCATCACAGTTGAAGGCCTCAGGAAGAGAGTGAGCCGAAACCCTGTGGAATCTGCCATGGAGCTTAAGGAAAAGAGATCTCGAACCCAGGAGGCAAAAGATATACGAAGGGCCCAGAAAGAGGCTGCAGGATATGTGGATCGTAGCACAACCTCTACTCCTGTCAAATTTTCCAGCAGCAGAAACCGTCGACCAGATATCATGCTTGAGAAGGGAGAGGTTATAGACTTCTCATCCTTGAGCTCCTCAGACCGAACCCCTATGACCAGTCCTTCTCCTTCACCATCTTTGGACTTCTCTGCTCCAGGCACTCCGGCTTCTCACTCTGCAACACCTAGCCTGTTCTCTGAGGCAGATCTAATCCCTGATGTTATGCCACCACAAGCCTTGTTTCATGGTGCGTATAATAAACTCTTCAATAGCACTGAATGTATTTTATTAAAGGGACATTAAAATCAATTTGTTTTCCTTGTTGCATATAAAGGAAGATATTTTGAAATGCAGTAAAAAAAAATATTCTATTTTTTTATTCTTTAATTATATTTCTGCTCTGAATTAAAGTTTTTGTCAAACATGGAGGATTTGTCACTAGATAAGTGCATGAATTTGTTATTTGTTATTCATTGCATAAATGAATAACCATTATCCTCAGTTTCCTTCTATTTGGCTAGTATCAGCACCAGATATTTTAGAACTTAAAGGGACAGTCAACACCAAAATTGTTATTGTTTAAAAAGATAGATAACTCCTATACTACCCACTCCCCTGCTTTGCACAACCAACATTGTTATATTAATATACTTTAACATTTAAACCTCTAAATTTCTGCCTGTTACTAAACTACTACAGACATACTTTTTTATTAGCTTTTTATAACAGGAGACTGCTAGTTCATGTGGGTCATATAGATAATACTATGCTCACGTCCGTGGAGTTGTGGCTGACACTGCACTAACTGGCTTAAATATAAGTAGTAAATAAATAAGTAGCCATGTGATCATGGGGCTGTCAAAAGAGGCTAAGATAAAAGGTAATCACAGAGGTTAAAAGTATATTCATATTACCATGTTGGCTGTGCAGAACTGGGGAATGGGTGATAGAGATTATCTATCTTTTTAAACAATAGGATTTTTGGAATTGAGTGTTCCTTTAAATGCAGCTACAAATGTGATTATTTTCAATTATATTGGGAGGTATACTTAAGTTTTAATATATCTAATGTCAGAATTAACCAAATGCTGGAAACTGAAGCTAACTTCGTTCATATAACAAACTATGAATGTATTTATGCATGTCTGCTTGTCACTGTCTACCAGTAAAGTTGTAGGAATTGTCATTATTAGCCAGTGAGCAATCTATCTGAATGTGGTGTGCAAGAACATGCCTTGCCTTTCCCGATAGTTTACACTTAAACATCTAACTTAAAATATTTATTTACTTGAGAAAAAGATTAACAAACTAACTTGCTGCTCTTTCATATGCATGATAGAAAATGTTTGAGTTTAATGTCCCTTTTCATATAAAAAGACACTAAATGTTAGCAAATAGAAATGAAGAACAGTAAACTGTATCAAAGTTTAAAACTAACTTGATTTAATGGGCACAGCAAGATTAAGTAGTTTGTGAATTATATTTAAATCTTAAATGTAGGTGTGCAATGTTTTAAGGTTAAATAATGTTGCATTTCAGCAACGCATTAGAACTAGAAATACTTTGGTGATTCTTGCTGTTTATAAACCACCTTGATTTCACAAACATAGCATAACTGGCATTGAGCTACTTTGGTTCAACACTTGGGGCTCCATTTATCATGCTACGATTGTAGCTTTGGAATCCTTGTGAGCCTGCAACTACAAGTTAAGAAGAACTGGTCTTACAGCTGCTGCCGACTAACCTCTGTCATCTCAGAGTTGTCTAGGATGATTGACAAGCCCTGCTCAGCAGGGATCAGAGCTGCACAAGCAATTGTTAGCGGTTTTAAGTGTGGGCAATGCGTGCTGCCTCACAAGCCCAGAACTTGTTCACTGGCATTTTGAAAAATAGGGCCCATTGTTTTTGCACTCAGGTATTAACAATAGTCTTGATGATGAAGCAAAGAATGTGATATCACACACATTAAATATATTAATCGACTGGACTCTTAATCTCATTGTTAAATTACAGCTGGAGTCATTTCAATTGCTATATATTTTAGTAGTACATAGAAAGTGTAAACCTAGACTTAGAAACCAGGATTAAGGTTATAAGGATCTTTGATATGTATATTTGAGGGTAGCATTTTTTAAATGTATTTAACAATTTTGTGGTATATGGATTTGTACCAGAAATAATAGGGTGGTCTTGTGATAAGGCTTTTACGCCCACTCTTTAGTTTATATTGCGTCATATTTCTGTGTTGCAGATGATGAAGACATGGATGTAGATGGTGTCATTGATCCAGGCATTGAATACATACCACCCCCAAGTAATGCAATAGCAGGATCTTCAACACCTATTCCTCGAAAAAAGGTCAAAACTTCTCTGCAGATCAAGCAAGAAATAGAAAGTGAAGAAGAAAGATCTGAGAGGGTGGAAAGTGAATGTCACGAGGATTCCATTTATGACCGAGGACGTGAGAGAAAAAGGCAGCCTGCCATAGAAAAGGAAAAGAGCAAAGGTCCTGAATATAGTAGTATTAGTCTTTATGAAGAAAAAGGACTTTTAAAACGTCTTGACACCTGTCCCAGTGCTGTTGCTGTAACCCCAGAGGCCAGGCGATTAAGGCGAAAGCTGCTCATACGGCAAGCCAAACGTGAAAGGGGTCTGCCCCTTTTTGACTTAGATCAAGCTGTGAATGCTGCACTCCTACTTGTTGGTGGAATATATGGAGCAAGGGAAGGGTCTGTTACAAGACCACAGAGCACAGTTCCAACATTTCAGACAACAAGCCAAGACTACAGAGTCCTTGATAGATTTCAGGTAAATATATTCTATGCTTAAAGGGATAGTAAACCCAAATATTTATTTTCATGTTTCAGATAGAGCATGCCATTTTAAGCAACTTTCTAATCTACTCCTATTATCAATTTTTCTTCGTTCTCTTGGTATCTTTATTTGAAAAAGCAGTAATGAAAGCTTTGGAGCCGGCCTATTTTTGGTTCAGTACCCTGGATAGGGCTTGCTGATTGGTTTCTACATTTAGCCATCCAATCAGCAAGCGCAACCCAGATTCTGTGCCTAAAATGGGCCGGCTCCAAAGCTTTTATTCCTGCTTTTTCAAATAAAGATACCAAAAGAACGAAGACAAATTGATAATAGTAGTAAATTAGAAAGTTGCTTAAACTTGCATGCACTATCAGAATCAGGAAATAATTTTGTTTATGTGTGCGTGTGTATGTGTGTGTGTATATATATATATATCTATATATATATCATCAATTTCAGATGCTCAATGATGTGATGCTACATAAATTATTAACTGGTATTTTGAGACATAAGTAAATTGTAGTACTCCCTGCTAAATCTGCATAATTAGTTGTTTTTTTCTTAAATGAATTGTCTAACCACTGTTCTGTATAACAGAATACAATGCCAACCACAAAGCGGCGTCAAAATTTAACTACAAGTTTTTTGGCTCGTCTGGGAGCTTCAGAAGATAAGGAAACTGATCTCAGCATTATCAGTCCCTATACGTCTAGAGTCCTAAAGCCTTACATTAGGTAAGTACCAAAACCCTGCAGTTGGTAATTGTATTCGTCTTGGATCTCTGTTAAAGGGACATGAAATCCAAAATTTTAATTATTTTGTTATTCAGATAGAGCATACAATTTTAAACAATTCTCCAGTTTACTTCTATTGTCAATTCTCTTGGTATCGTTTATTGAAGGAGCAGCATTGCCCTACCGGGAGCTAGCTGAACACATTGCTAAGCCAATGACATGAGGCATATATGAGTAGCCACCAATCAGCAGTTAGCTCCCAGCTCCTGAGCCTACCTAGGTGTGCTTTTCAACAACTAGAGAACATAGCAATTTAGATAATAGAAGTAAATTGAAAGTTGTTTAAAATTGCATGAATCCTGAAAGAAATTTTTTTTTGAGTTCCATGTCCCTTTTAGTATTTCTAGTTAATAAGAGTTCAATGTGTGAGGATCTGCTAGTACAGCATAAATAGCATTCTAACAAACTATTTTAGTTTTGTATTTCTGTGTGGTTCAGTTGCACAGGAGACCACTACATATTATTGACAATGCCCACAGAGGCTGAAAAGTGTTTGGTTTTTTTAAATTATTTGTATTATGTCTTTTCTTTTAATTGAAAGGGCATTACATTTGAGTTAGTTTTTTTTTAGTTGATACTGACAGATGATTTAAAGGCACAATGATTTAATTCGAAATTGACATTTTTTGTGATCCTTGTGAATGATATTAATTGAAACACAAGCGCTGGGAAGTATTTTTATAATGTATGTGTATAAAAGCAGCTTGATGCATATAAGGTGAGGGTACTCAGCAGATAGGAAAAACTCCAGAGTATTTAATTGATACTCTGTTCTATAGAGATTATCTTGTCAAATGTTTATCTCATGATATTTTTCTCAGATTTCGTAAGATCCAGCAGTAATTTTATTTTCTGAAAAAAATATGAAAAATAAAGACTGAGGTAATTTTTTATTATTAATAGTTACATATTTACTTTGTGCTTAATCTGTTTAAATATTTATAGGTCTAAGGGGTCGATATATCATGCTACGGTGGACAGGGGCGTACATAAGCGGACCTGTCCGCCGCAGCTCGCCTCTGGATTTTTGCGCTCTTGTGCAACGCCGCCCCCTGCTCGCGCACAGCCAATAATGTGAGGGCAGGAGCTATCAATCTCCCCGGCCGGACGAGACCAGGGAGATTGAAATTCGCCACCTAAGAGTTGGCGAAGAGGTTAGGAAAGCAGTGGTCTGATAACCGCTGCTTCATAAATGCGGACTGCAGGTTCTCTTGTGAGAACCTGCAGTCGTAGGGGGGCGAAGCCTTTGATAAATCGACCCCTAAGTGTAGTGTTTGCATTCTTAACATTTCAGCTAATAAAACATATTGCTTTATAAACCGGAGGGAAATATTGGGACAAATTCTGACAGACCTGGCTCATGTGATGTTTATATATTTTATCTAAAATGCTTTTACCCAGTTGTTTATTTTTGTGGGCTATTAGATTTTTGTTTAGTCTATTATTGGTCAAATTATACATTTTTACAATAATTTAACATCAGCATAAAGATGGCATTCTGAAATATGGAGAATAATTTGCTTACCATTATTTCTGTTGTAATAGCGTTTTACTTTTCATTACATTTAAAAGGACATTAAAGTAATTTTTGTATATATGTATTTATCATCTGTCTGGAATAGTGGTAAGAGCACATTCTTTAGAGTTAAATTACAGTGAATGCAGGCATAATAATTAATGAAAATATTACAAAGTTGTTTTTGTTACTATGCATGGTAGACATTTTAATAATACATTTTTGAGTTAATTGACCCTTTTAAGGCGATTGCTTTGTTAAAGGGATAGTAAACACCAAAAATGTTATTATTTTAAAAGATAGATAATCCCTTTATTTACTATTCCCCAGTTTTGCATAACCAACACTGTTATAGAAATATACTTTTTACCTCTGTAATTACCTTGTATCTAAGTCTCTGCTGACTGCATCCTTATCTCAGATCTTTTGACAGACTTGCTTTTCAGGCAATTAGTGCTGAGTCTGACTCTTAAATAACTTTGTGCGTGAGCACAATGTTATATGAAACACATAAACTAACACCCTCTAGCTGTGAAAAACTTTCAAATGCATTCAGATAAGTGGCTGCCTTCAAGGGCTTAGAAATTCGCACATGACCCTACCTAGGTTTATCTTTCAACTAAGAATAACAAGAGAACAAATCAAATTTGATGATAAAAGTAAATTAGAAAGTTAATATAAAAAGAAATTCCTGAGGAGGAAAAAACTTAAGAGGATGCGCTTGGAACACAGGTTATCAAAGTGGGACCTACCACTTTATGATTGGGTTTGTACCCGTATGCATAAATAAAAAAAAATATTTTTATAAACAGCACAGTGTTTGGTATGTGTAAAAAATTTATAATAATGACGAAAATAAATTGTGTGTAAAACAAGTGCTCAGGACAATTTGTGTATAATATTAGTGATACATTGAAATAATCAGATATCACAGATAAACAATGATATTTGTGGCGATTAGTAAAATATATAAAAAAAGTACTTATCAATGTCCCAAAAATTGCTGTGATGTAAAAAATAAGTGTCCAATCCTAATATGTGAACGGTGATGTGTTCAGGTGTTTGGCGTGCTCCTCTTGTGTCCCGCGGTGCGATGGGTCAGGGTGTCTAGAATGGAAGATAAACAAGGGGCGCCAACATAGTGTGAATCGTTCAAACAACAAATATAAAAGTGATGTGCAAAAAACTACTCACAAGGAAAGTGGCACCTTAAATGAATAAGGTGCGATAAAGCAGGCTGACATTCAAATTCCACAGGTCCTCTGGGTGAGACCTCCAGCGTACTGACTGCTGGAATTTGAATGTCAGCCTGCTTTATCGCACCTTATTCATTTAAGGTGCCACTTTCCTTGTGAGTAGTTTTTTGCACATCACTTTTATATTTGTTGTTTGAACGATTCACACTATGTTGGCGCCCCTTGTTTATCTTCCATTCTAAATTAGAAAGTTGTTTAAAAGTACATGTCCTATCTGAATCATGAAAGTTTAATTTGTACTTTGCTATCCCTTTAATATTACTCTTTCTTTGATGTTTGCACAGGCGGGACTATGAGACAAAGCCTTATAAGCTGCAGCTGTTGGCACAGATCCGTGCCTATCCCCACAGAAATGATGCTAGCTGGGATCCAGGACCAGAAGCTCCAATTGATTACTGCTATGTTCGTCCATGTCACATTCCTACCATTAACTCCATATGTCAGGAATTCTTCTGGCCAGGTATGACTTTAGGATTTTTTTTCCCCCTGTATTTCTTGTAAACATTTTCAGAATGAGGTCTGTTTCCATCTTTTTTTATTTTTTTTAAAGTATTTATTTATAACCAAAATTCATGGAGTATAGCATGTAGTGAAAGAAAATATATGAGTGACGTCACGCAGGACGCAATAAATAAATCCATGCTGATAAGTCATAGATATTGAGCGTATCCATCAAACAATACAAAAAATAGAAAAAAAAAGAAAACAAAAAAAAAATATATATGCAAGAAAACAATCCGCCATTATAATACGCTCCATATAAACAGCTGTTGGTGTTTTTTTTGTTAATTTATATTAAATGTTAGAATATTATAGTTAATTCCTATTAACATTACATCCACAAACAGTAGAGTGTATATTGAAAAATTCATTCATTACCCAAATTAACTTCGGGAATTTGTAGATTGTTGTGGGATCTGTTGGTTCACAGAAAACATATACAGAACCAGACAAACAAAATAAAATAAAACAGGACAAACCAAACAAGCAAACAAACTAACAAGCACACAAAGAAGAAAAAAAAAATAAAGATGAGGAGGGAGAGAAGGGACAAAAGGGTGGAGAGCAGAGGGAGAGAAAGCGCTAGGTGTCTCAATGAGATAACCTATTCAAATTTACTCGGCTAGACAAATGTTATTGAGATGGCCGGCATATCAGCATTAATTAGTGGTTCCACTAATTGGATTTGTGCTGTCTCAGAGGGAGAACATATAAAACTGGTCAATTTTTTTAAACATATGGGCAACTGCCTGTCACTGGGATTTTGCAGTCTGTGTTGATCTACTGTACACTGTGATATCAGCACTTGTTTCAGATCTGAGAGCTTGGGGGCCCGATGAGCTTTCCAGTTTCTTAAAATAAGATTACGTGTTAAATATATTATTGTATTGATTAGAGGAAAGTTCTTGTGTACTCCCTGAAATCGTGCTAAGAAAAAAACAGTCTGGGGTTGGACCACAAATTCTAATGATAAGACTGTATTCATCCAGTAGTTGATCTTAGCCCAGAGCTGTAGAATTTTAGGACAGTCCCAAAAACAATGAAAAATATGCACACGGCTGGCCTTGCAATTTGGACAATAAATATTAGAGTTATAAGACCTTGTTAGAAAATTAATTTTAGATGTGATTCTCGCCAAGTTGTCAAAACCCATGAGTTACCTATTATTTTAAAGCTATCTTGAATATCTTGGGCACTGATATTTAGAAAGTATTTTGTCCATTTAATTTTGACATATTCTATTTGATCATTGGAGGAAAGAGCGATCAAAGTAGCATATAAAGGTGAGATCGAGTATATCCTGTTGCAATATAGATTAATACTTCTTTGTAAAGGGCCCATGGACCAGTCTGGTCCATATTTCTGTTTTAGTTCAACCAAAAAGTGCCTGATCTGAATGTAAGCATAGAAATCTCTATTTGGTATTCCATATTTATTGCAAAGATCAAGAAAAGATTCAATAGTTAGATCTGATCTTACTATTTGTTTAATCCAAATTAAACCCCTGCTATACCACTGAAGAAAAACTCTACTTGAAAGACCTGGGGTAAAGTTAGGATTCCCTATGATCGGAAGAAATTCGGACACAAACGGAATGCATTTAGATTCAATGCAGAATTTCTGCCAGGCTATAACTATATTTTTAAATGTAGTTGGATGGCAGGGACCTTAAAGGGCAATGTAATATAGCATTTAGGTGAAAAGGCGCTATCAGGTTAGTTTCACAATGCAGTACCGTGACTTGTTCTTTTTGAGTGATCCAGTCTATCGCAACTTTAATAATAGCGGCTAAGTTATAGAATTTAATATTTGGAGAGTCCAGCCCAGCCGATAGTCTAGAGTTCATAATGCGAGTAAGTGCTATCTGGGGTTTAGCTCCTTTCCAAATAAACCTGGAACAAGATTGGTTAAACCTTTGAATATCTACTTTATGTATGAGAATCAGGATATTTTGTATTAGATATAATAGTTTGGGAAAAAATTGCGTTATAATTAAAATCACCCGTGCGGAAAGAGAGATTGGTAGATTAGACCATTCCTCCTATCTAGTTATATTATTATTAATATTGGTTATTTGTAGAGCGCCAACAGATCTACACACTCATTAAAGCATTTAGGAGAATTCAAGCGATACCACTCGTGTGGATTTGCACTTATTCTAATACAGAGATAGTTGATCGATGTAGACTCTGTAAAAGGGTGCTTAAAATTGCTATGTTTTGATTTATATAGCCAGAGTAACTCTGACTTCATTAAATTAATCCTGTATCCAGAGATATTACCAAACAACTGGGTATCGGCAAGTAATCTGTGTAGATTAGCCTTGAGATCACTTAGAAATAGTAACAAGTCGTCTGCATATAGTAGAAGCGTTAGCTTCTGGCCCCCTAGTTGTATTCCGTCCAGATTTTGGCGCAACAATATTGCCAAAGGTTCCAGAGCAATATTGAAGAGGAGCGGGGACAGTGGACAACCCTGCCTCGTACCTCTGTGTAGATAGAATCGTTTGGAAAGAGAGTTATTAATAATTAAAGAGGATATTGGAGCGTTATATATTAAGCGGATAAAATTATTTATGTGACCTGAGAAACCAAATTGATCCAGCGTGAAAAACAGATGGTCCCAGCTAATATAATCGAAGGCTTTCTCAGCGTCGACTGTTAGTAGCACAAGGTCAATAGTGCTTCTAAATTTTGTATTTTTAAATTTATTCCAAAAGAAGTCCAACACCAACAATACTCTGCGCATATTTTTCACCGGATTCCTGCCATTCATAAAGCCAGTTTGGTTTTCATGTATTATATTACTTAAATAGAGTTTAAGTCTTTTGGCAATGAGAGATGTTAAACGTTTGTAATCATAATTCAGTAGGGAAATGGGTCTATAAGAGGTAGGTAGTTCTGGATCTTTATGTTTTTTTCAGAATTAGGGTAATATTTGAGGCAGAAAAATACCGTGACATTGGGTATTATCAGAAAAATAGAAATTATATAATTTGTTAAAGGGACACTAAACCCAATTTCTCTTGTAAGCTGTGTCCACGGATCATCCATTACTTGTGGGATATTCTCATTCCCAACAGGAAGTTGCAAGAGGACACCCACAGCAGAGCTGTCTATATAGCTCCTCCCCTAACTGCCATACCCAGTCATTCTCTTGCAACTTTCAACAAGCATGGAGGTAGTAAGAGAGAAGTGGTGAAATGTAGCTGTTATTTTGCTTCAATCAAGAGTTTATTATTTTTAAATGGTACCGGAGTTGTACTATTTTGTTCCAGGCAGAAAAATAGAAGAATCTGCCTGTGATTTCTATGATCTTAGCAGGTTGTAACTAAGATCCATTGCTGTTCTCACACATGACTGAAGAGAGAGATAACTTCAGCGGGGGAATGGCGTGCAGGTTATCCTGCTATGAGGTATGTGCAGTTAAGATTTTTCTAGAAGATGTGAAGGCTAGAAAATGCTGCTGATACCAAATTTATGTAAGGTAAGCCTGAATACAGTGATTTAATAACGACTGGTATCATGCTTACTTTCTGAGGTAATACTCTTTTATATTTACAATATAAAACGTTTGCTGGCATGTTTAAACGTTTTTATATATACTTTGGTGATAAAACTTTATTGGGGCCTAGTTTTTTCCACATGGCTGGCTTAAATTTGCCTAGAAACAGTTTCCTGAGGCTTTCCACTGTGTTACTATGAGTGGGAGGGGCCTAATTTAGCGCTTTTTTGCGCAGTAACTTTTACAGACTGAGACATCCAGCTTCCTCCAGGAGCCCCCTGAATGCTATAGGACATCTCTAAAGGGCTCTTAGGCTTTCCAAAATCGTTTGTTGGGGAAGGTAGGCCCACAGCAAGGCTGTGGCAGTTTGGTGTGACTGTTAAAAAACGTCTATATCGTTTTTTTGATCCATTTTTTGAACTAAGGGGTTAATCATCCATTTGCAAGTGGGTGCAATGCTCTGTTAGCTTATTATACACACTGTAAAAATTTCGTTTGATTTACTGCCTTTTTTCAATGTTTTTCAAATTCTGACAAAATTTGTTTCTCTTAAAGGCACAGTACCGTTTCTTATATTTGCTTGTTAACTTGATTTAAAGTGTTTTCCAAGCTTGCTAGTCTCATTGCTAGTCTGTACAAACATGTCTGACATAGAGGAAACGCCTTGTTCATTATGTTTAAAAGCCATTGTGGAACCCCCTCTTAGAATGTGTACCAAATGTACTGATTTCACTTTAAGCAATAAAGATCATATTCTGTCTTTAAAAAATTTATCACCAGAGGAATCTGACGAGGGGGAAGTTATGCCGACTAACTCTCCCCACGTGTCAGATCCTTTGACTCCCGCTTAAGGGACTCACGCTCAAATGGCGCCAAGTACATCCAGGGCGCCCATAGCGTTTACTTTACAAGACATGGCGGCAGTCATGGATAATACACTGTCAGCGGTATTAGCCAGACTACCTGAATTTAGAGGAAAGCGAGATGGCTCTGGAGTTAGACGAAATACAGAGCATACTGACGCTTTAAGAGCTATGTCTGATACTGCCTCACAATATGCAGAAGCTGAAGGAGAGCTTCTTTCTGTGGGTGATGTTTCTGACTCAGGGAAGATGATGCAACCTGATTCTGATATCTCTACATTTAAATTTAAGCTTGAATACCTCTGTGTGTTACTCAGGGAGGTTTTAGCTGCTCTGAATGACTGTGATACAATTGCAGTGCCAGAGAAATTGTGTAGACTGGATAAATACTATGCAGTGCCGGTGTGTACTGATGTTTTTCCAATACCTAAAAGGTTTACAGAAATTATTGCTAAGGAATGGGATAGACCAGGTGTGCCGTTCTCTCCCCCTCCTATTTTTAGAAAAATGTTTCCAATAGACGCCATCACACGGGACTTATGGCAGACAGTTCCTAAGGTGGAGGGAGCAGTTTCTACTCTAGCAAAGCGTACTACTATCCCTGTCGAGGACAGTTGTGCTTTCTTAGATCCAATGGATAAAAAGTTAGAGGGTTACCTTAAGAAAATGTTTATTCAACAAGGTTTTATCCTACAGCCCCTTGCATGCATTGCTCCTGTCACTGCTGCTGCGGTGTTCTGGTTTGAGTCTCTGGAAGAGGCTTTACAGGTAGTGACTCCATTGGATGACATACTTGACAAGCTTAGAGCACTTAAGCTAGCCAATTCTTTTGTTTCTGATGCCATTGTTCATTTGACTAAACTAACGGCTAAGAATTCTGGTTTTGCTATCCAGGCGCGCAGAGCGCTATGGCTTAAATCATGGTCAGCTGACGTTACTTCAAAATCTAAGCTGCTTAACATTCCCTTCAAGGGGCAGACCCTATTTGGGCCTGGTTTGAAGGAGATTATTGCTGATATCACTGGAGGAAAAGGTCATGCCCTTCCTCAGGATAGGTCCAAATCAAGGGCCAAACAGTCTAATTTTCGTGCCTTTCGAAACTTCAAGGGAAGTGCAGCATCAACTTCCTCTAATGCAAAACAAGAGGGAACTTTTGCTCAGTCCAAGACGGTCTGGAGACCTAACTAGACCTGGAACAAGGGTAAGCAGGCCAAAAAGCCTGCTGCTGCCTCTAAGACAGCATGAAGGAACGGCCCCCTATCCGGTAACGGATCTAGTAGGGGGCAGACTTTCGCTCTTCGCCCAGACGTGGGCAAGAGATGTCCAGGATCCCTGGGCGTTGGAAATTATATCCCAGGGATATCTTCTGGACTTCAAGGCTTCCCCCCCAAAAGGTAGATTTCACCTTTCACAATTATCTGCAAACCAGATAAAGAGAGAGGCATTCTTACACTGTGTACAAGACCTCCTAGTTATGGGAGTGATCCATCCAGTTCCAAAGGAGGAACAGGGACAGGGATTTTACTCAAATCTGTTTGTGGTTCCCAAAAAAGAGGGAACCTTCAGACAAATTTTGGATCTAAAGATCTTAAACAAATTCCTCAGAGTTCCATCATTCAAGATGGAGACTATTCGTACCATCCTACCTATGATCCAGGAGGGTCAATACATGACTACAGTGGATTTAAAGGATGCTTATCTTCACATTCCGATACACAAAGATCATCATCTGTTTCTCAGGTTTGCCTTCCTAGACAGGCATTACCAGTTTGTAGCTCTTCCCTTTGGGTTAGCTACAGCCCCAATAATTTTTACGAAGGTTCTGGGGTCGCTTCTGGCGGTCCTAAGGCCACAGGGCATAGCAGTGGCCCCTTATTTAGACGACATCCTGATTCAGGCGTCAAACTTCCAAATTGCCAAGTCTCATACGGACATAGTGTTGGCATTTCTGAGGTCGCATGGGTGGAAGGTGAACGAGGAAAAGAGTTCTCTATCCCCCCTCATAAGACTTTCCTTCCTAGGGACTCTGATAGATTCTGTAGAAATGAAAATTTACCTGACGGAGTCCAGGTTATCAAAACTTCTAAATTCCTGCCGTGTTCTTTATTCCATTCCTCGCCCTTCGGTGGCTCAGTGCATGGAAGTAATCGGCTTAATGGTAGCGGCAATGGACATAGTGCCGTTTGCACGCCTACATCTCAGACCGCTGCAACTCTGCATGCTCAGTCAGTGGAATGGGGATTACACAGATTTGTCCCCTCTACTAAATCTGAATCAAGAGACCAGGGATTCTCTTCTCTGGTGGCTATCTCGGGTCCATCTGTCCAAAGGTATGACCTTTCGCAGGCCAGATTGGACAATTGTAACGACAGATGCCAGCCTTCTAGGTTGGGGTGCAGTCTGGAACTCCCTGAAGGCTCAGGGATCGTGGACTCAGGAGGAGTCACTCCTTCCAATAAACATTCTGGAACTAAGAGCGATATTCAATGCTCTTCAGGCTTGGCCTCAGCTAACGACAATGAGGTTCATCAGATTTCAGTCGGACAACATCACGACTGTGGCTTACATCAACCATCAAGGGGAAACAAGGAGTTCCCTAGCGATGTTAGAAGTCTCAAAGATAATTCGCTGGGCAGAGTTTCACTCTTGCCACCTATCAGCTATCCATATCCCAGATGTAGAGAACTGGGAGGCGGATTTTCTAAGTCGACAGACTTTTCATCCGGGGGAGTGGGAACTCCATCCGGAGGTGTTTGCACAATTGTTTCATCGTTGGGGCGAACCAGAACTGGATCTCATGTCGTCTCGCCAGAACGCCAAGCTTCCTTGTTACAGATCCAGGTCCAGGGACCCCAAGGCAACGCGGATAGATGCTCTAGCAGCGCCTTGGTCCTTCAACCTGGCTTATGTGTTTCCACCGTTTCCTCTGCTCCCTCGTCTGATTGCCAAAATCAAGCAGGAGAGAGCATCGGTGATCTTGATAGCGCCTGCGTGACCACACAGGACTTGGTATGCAGATCTGGTGGACATGTCATCCTTTCCACCATGGACTCTGCCGCTGAGACAGGACCTTCTACTTCAAGGTCCTTTCAGCGATCCAAATCTAATTTCTCTGAGGCTGACTGCCTGG
The DNA here is from genome assembly GCF_027579735.1 of Bombina bombina. NCBI lineage: Eukaryota > Metazoa > Chordata > Amphibia > Anura > Bombinatoridae > Bombina > Bombina bombina. The sequence goes on from NC_069502.1 coordinate 966,434,342, forward strand.
AGATTGAACGCTTGATTTTATCAAAACGTGGTTTCTCCGATTCAGTCATTGATACCTTAATTCAGGCACGAAAGCCTGTCACCAGGAAAATCTATCATAAGATATGGCGTAAATATCTTTATTGGTGTGAATCTTCATTCCATAGATATCAAACTTTTATCTTGGAAAGTTCTTTTTTTGGTAGCTATTTCCTCGGCTCGTAGAGTTTCCGAGTTATCTGCCTTACAATGTGATTCCCCTTATCTGATTTTCCATGCAGATAAGGTAGTTTTGCGTACCAAACCTGGGTTTTTACCTAAGGTAGTATCTAATAAGAATATCTTTCAGGAGATTGTGGTTCCGTCTTTGTGTCCTAATCCTTCTTCAAAGAAGGAACGTCTATTTCACAAATCTGGACGTGGTTCGTGCTTTAAAGTTTTACTTACAAGCTACTAAAGATTTTCGTCAAACATCTGCTTTGTTTGTTGTCTACTCTGGACAGAGGAGAGGTCAAAAGGCTTCGGCAACCTCTCTTTCTTTTTGGCTAAGAAGCATAATCCGTTAGCCTATGAGACTGCTGACCAGCAGCCTCCAGAAAGGATTACAGCTCATTCTACTAGAGCTGTGGCTTCCACATGGGCCTTTAAAAATGAGGCTTCTGTTGAACAGATTTGCAAGGCGGCGACTTGGTCTTCGCTTCATACTTTTTCAAAATTCTACAAATTTGATACTTTTGCTTCTTCGGAGGCTATTTTTGGGAGAGAGGTTTTAAGGGCAGTGGTTCCTTCTGTTTAAGTACCTGCCTTGTCCCTCCCTTCATCCGTGTACTTTAACTGTGGTCTTAGTATCCCACAAGTAATGGATGATCCGTGGACTGGATACACCTTACAAGAGAAAACATAATTTATGCTTACCTGATAAATTTATTTCTCTTGTGGTGTATCCAGTCCACGGCCCGCCCTGTCATTTTAAGGCAGGTATTTTTTAATTTTAAACTATAGTCACCACTGCACCCTATGGTTTCTCCTTTCTCTGCTTGTTTTCGGTCGAATGACTGGATATGGCAGTTAAGGGAGGAGCTATATAGACAGCTCTGCTGTGGGTGTCCTCTTGCAACTTCCTGTTGGGAATGAGAATATCCCACAAGTAATGGATGATCCTTGGACTGGATATACCACAAGAGAAATAAATTTATCAGGTAAGCATAAATTATGTTTTTGTTCTTTCGTGATTCATATAGAGCATGCAATTTTAAGCAACTTTCTAATTTACTCCTATTATCAAATTTTCTTTGTTCTCTTGCTATCTTTATTTGAAAAAGAAGGCATCTAAGCTAAGAAGCCTGCCAATTGTTGGTTCAGACCTTGGACAGCACTTGTTTATTGGTGCTGTCCAATCAGCAAGGACAACCCAGGTTGTTCACCAAAAATGGGCTGGCATCTAAACTGACATTCTTGCTTTTCAAATAAAGATACCAAGAGAATGAAGACAATTTGATAGTAGGGGTAAATTAGAAAGTTGCTTAAAATTGCATGCTCTATCTGAATCACAAAAGAAAAAATTTGGGTTCAGTGTCCCTTTAAGCGTAGGGGTAATTTGCTCTTGGAGTACTCTGTAGAATTCTAAAGGGAGCTGGTCTGGGCCAGCTGCTTTATTTAATTTTGCAGACTTGATACCATCTGAAATTTCCTGGATAGAAATAGGCAAGGTAAGGTCAGTCATTATTTCTTGTGAGAGTTTGGGTAAATTGAGATTCTGCTAGAATGTTTCGTTCTTCACTGGATCTACCTCCTCTGCTTTATAAAGCTCTGGAAAGAAAGTATAAAACACTTTTCTCCAACATAGGTGTGTCCGGTCCACGGCGTCATCCTTACTTGTGGGATATTCTCTTCCCCAACAGGAAATGGCAAAGAGCCCAGCAAAGCTGGTCACATGATCCCTCCTAGGCTCCGCCTTCCCCAGTCATTCTCTTTGCCGTTGCACAGGCAACATCTCCACGGAGATGGTTAAGAGTTTTTTGGTGTTTAAATGTAGTTTTATTCTTCAATCAAGAGTTTGTTATTTTAAAATAGTGCTGGTATGTACTATTTACTCTGAAACAGAAAATAGATGAAGATTTCTGTTTGTAAGAGGAAGATGATTTTAGCAACCGTTACTAAAATCGATGGCTGTTTCCACACAGGACTGTTGAGATGAAGTAACTTCAGTTGGGGGAAACAGTGGGCAGACTTTGCTGCTTGAAGTATGACACATTTCTAACAAGACTTGGTAATGCTGGAAGCTGTCATTTTCCCTATGGGATCCGGTAAGCCATTTTCTTAATAAGAATAAAGGGCTTCACAAGGGCTTTAAAGACTGGTAGACATATTTCTGGGCTAAAACGATTACTTTATAAGCATATTTAATAGATTATAACTTTGAGGAGTTATTTTAATCTTGGGAATTGTATTAAAAAAAACGGCAGGCACTGTATTGGACACCTTTTTCACTGGGGGCCTTTTCTAGTCATAGGCAGAGCCTCATTTTCGCGCCACTAATGCGCAGTTGTTTTTGGGAAGCAAGGCATGCAGATGCATGTGTGAGGAGCTCAGATCCACAGAAAAAGCTTATTGAAGGCGTCATTTGGTATCGTATTCCCCTCTGGGCTTGGTTGGGTCTCAGCAAAGCAGATACCAGGGACTGTATAGGGGTTAAATGTAAAAACGGCTCCGGTTCCGTTATTTTAAGAGTTAAAGCTTTCAAATTTGGTGTGCAATACTTTTAAGACTTTAAGACACTGTGGTGAAATTTTGGTGAATTTTGAACAATTCCTTCATACTTTTTCACATATTCAGTAATAAAGTGTGTTCAGTTTAAAATTTAAAGTGACAGTAACGGTTTTATTTTAAAACGTTTTTTGTGCTTTGTTATCAAGTTTATGCCTGTTTAACATGTCTGAACTATCAGATAGACGATGTTCTGTATGTTTGGAAGCCAAGGTTCCTACTCATTTAAATATATGTGATGTATGTGATAAACAAAGTAGGGACAATGATGCCACTGATAATGATGTTGCCCAAGATGATTCCTCAAGTGAGGGGAGTAAGCATGGTACTGCATCATCCCCTTCTGTGTCTACACCAGTCTTGCCCACACAAGAGGCCCCTAGTACATCTAGTGCGCCAATACTTCTTACTATGCAACAATTAACGGCTGTAATGGATAATTCTATTAATAACATTTTAGCCAAAATGCCCACTTATCAGCGAAAGCGCGACTGCTCTGTTTTAGATACTGAAGAGCATGAGGACGCTGATGATAATGGTTCTGACATGCCCTTACACCAGTCTGAAGGGGCCAGGGAGGTTTTGTCTGAGGGAGAAATTTCAGATTCAGGAAAAATTTCTCAACAAGCTGAACCTGACGTTATTACATTCAAATTTAAATTGGAACATCTCCGCGCTCTGCTTAAGGAGGTGTTATCTACTCTGGATGATTGTGACAATTTGGTCATTCCAGAGAAATTATGTAAGATGGACAAGTTCCTAGAGGTCCCGGTGCCCCCCGAAGCTTTTCCTATACCCAAGCGGGTGGCGGACATTGTAAATAAAGAATGGGAAAGGCCCGGCATACCTTTTGTCCCTCCCCCTATATTTAAGAAATTATTTCCTATGGTCGACCCCAGAAAGGACTTATGGCAGACAGTCCCCAAGGTCGAGGGGGCGGTTTCTACTCTAAACAAACGCACTACTATCCCTATAGAAGATAGTTGTGCTTTCAAAGATCCTATGGATAAAAAATTGGAGGGTTTGCTTAAAAAGATGTTTGTTCAGCAAGGTTACCTTCTACAACCAATTTCATGCATTGTTCCTGTCACTACAGCAGCGTGTTTCTGGTTCGATGAACTAGAAAAGTCGCTCAATAAAGAATCTTCTTATGAGGAGGTTATGGACAGAGTTCAAGCTCTTAAATTGGCTAACTCTTTTACTTTAGACGCCACTTTGCAATTAGCTAGATTAGCGGCGAAAAATTCAGGTTTTGCTATTGTGGCGCGCAGAGCGCTTTGGCTAAAGTCTTGGTCAGCGGATGCGTCCTCCAAGAACAAATTGCTTAACATCCCTTTCAAGGGGAAAACGCTGTTTGGCCCTGACTTGAAAGAGATTATTTCAGATATCACTGGGGGAAAGGGCCACGCCCTTCCTCAGGATAGGTCTTTTAAGGCTAAAAATAAACCAAATTTTCGTCCCTTTCGCAGAAACGGACCAGCCTCAAATTCTACATCCTCTAAGCAAGAGGGTAATACTTCTCAAACCAAGCCAGCCTGGAGGCCGATGCAAGGCTGGAACAAAGGTAAGCAGGCCAAGAAACCTGCCACTGCTACTAAGACAGCATGAGATGTTGGCCCCCGATCCGGGACCGGATCTGGTGGGGGGCAGACTCTCTCTCTTCGCTCAGGCTTGGGCAAGAGATGTTCTGGATCCTTGGGCGCTAGAAATAGTCTCTCAAGGTTATCTCCTGGAATTCAAGGAACTACCCCCAAGGGGAAGGTTCCACAGGTCTCAATTGTCTTCAGACCACATAAAAAGACAGGCATTCTTACATTGTGTAGAAGACCTGTTAAAAATGGGAGTGATTCATCCTGTTCCATTAGGAGAACAAGGGATGGGATTTTACTCCAATCTGTTCATAGTTCCCAAAAAAGAGGGAACATTCAGACCGATCTTAGATCTCAAGATCCTAAACAAATTTCTCAGGGTTCCATCGTTCAAGATGGAAACCATTCGGACAATTCTTCCTACCATCCAGGAAGGTCAATTCATGACTACGGTGGATTTAAAGGATGCGTATCTACATATTCCTATCCACAAGGAACATCATCGGTTCCTAAGGTTCGCCTTTCTGGACAAGCATTACCAGTTTGTGGCACTTCCATTCGGATTAGCCACTGCTCCAAGAATTTTCACAAAGGTACTAGGGTCCCTTCTAGCGGTGCTAAGACCAAGGGGCATTGCAGTAGTACCTTACTTGGACGACATACTGATTCAAGCGTCGTCTCTGCCACAAGCAAAGGCTCATACGGACATTGTCCTAGCCTTTCTCAGATCTCACGGGTGGAAAGTGAACGTAGAAAAAAGTTCTCTATCCCCGTCAACAAGAGTTCCCTTCTTGGGAACAATAATAGACTCCTTAGAAATGAAGATTTTTCTGACAGAGGCCAGAAAATCAAAACTTCTAAGCTCTTGTCAAGTACTTCATTCTGTTCTTCTTCCTTCCATAGCGCAGTGCATGGAAGTAATAGGTTTGATGGTTGCGGCAATGGACATAGTTCCTTTTGCGCGAATTCATCTAAGACCATTACAACTGTGCATGCTCAGACAGTGGAATGGGGATTATACAGACTTGTCTCCGACGATCCAAGTAGATCAGAGGACCAGAGATTAACTCCGTTGGTGGCTGATCCTGGACAACCTGTCACAGGGGATGAGCTTCCGCAGACCAGAGTGGGTCATTGTCACGACCGACACCAGTCTGGTGGGCTGGGGCGCGGTCTGGGAACCCCTGAAAGCTCAGGGTCTATGGTCTCGGGAAGAATCTCTTCTCCCGATAAACATTCTGGAACTGAGAGCGATATTCAATGCTCTCAAGGCTTGGCCTCAGCTAGCAAAGGCCAAATTCATAAGGTTTCAATCAGACAACATGACGACTGTTGCATATATCAACCATCAGGGGGGAACAAGGAGTTCCCTGGCGATGGAAGAAGTGACCAAAATAATTCAATGGGCGGAGAATCACTCCTGCCACTTATCTGCAATCCACATCCCAGGAGTGGAAAATTGGGAAGCGGATTTTCTGAGTCTTCAGACTTTTCATCCGGGGGAGTGGGAACTCCATCCGGAAATCTTTGCCCAAATAATTCAATTATGGGGCATTCCAGACATGGATCTGATGGCGTCTCGTCAGAACTTCAAGGTTCCTTGCTACGGGTCCAGATCCAGGGATCCCAAGGCGACTCTAGTAGATGCACTAGTAGCACCTTGGACCTTCAACCTAGCTTATGTATTCCCACCGTTTCCTCTCATTCCCAGGCTGGTAGCCAGGATCAATCAGGAGAGGGCTTCGGTGATCTTGATAGCTCCCGCGTGGCCACGCAGGACTTGGTATGCAGACCTGGTGAATATGTCATCGGCTCCACCATGGAAGCTACCTTTGAGACGGGACCTTCTTGTTCAAGGTCCGTTCGAACATCCGAATCTGGCCTCACTCCAACTGACTGCTTGGAGATTGAACGCTTGATTTTATCAAAGCGGGGGTTCTCAGATTCTGTCATTGATACTCTTATTCAGGCTAGAAAGCCTGTAACTAGAAAAATTTACCATAAAATATGGAAAAAATATATCTGTTGGTGCGAATCTAAAGGATTCCCATGGAACAAGATAAAAATTCCTAAGATTCTTTCCTTTCTACAAGAGGGTTTGGAGAAAGGATTATCTGCAAGTTCTTTGAAGGGACAGATTTCTGCTTTATCTGTTTTACTTCACAAAAAGCTGGCGGCTGTGCCAGATGTTCAAGCTTTTGTTCAGGCTCTGGTTAGAATCAAGCCTGTTTACAAACCTTTGACTCCTCCTTGGAGTCTCAATTTAGTTCTTTCAGTTCTTCAAGGGGTTCCGTTTGAACCCTTACATTCCGTAGATATTAAGTTATTATCTTGGAAAGTTTTGTTTTTGGTTGCAATTTCTTCTGCTAGAAGAGTTTCAGAGTTATCTGCTCTGCAGTGTTCTCCTCCTTATCTGGTGTTCCATGCAGATAAGGTGGTTTTGCGTACTAACCCTGGTTTTCTTCCGAAAGTTGTTTCTAACAAAAATATTAACCAGGAGATAGTTGTGCCTTCTTTGTGTCCGAATCCAGTTTCAAAGAAGGAACGTTTGTTGCACAATTTGGATGTAGTGTCCTAAAGCTTTGGTATTGGTTCCCACAAGTAAGGATGACGCCGTGGACCGGACACACCTATGTTGGAGAAAACAGAATTTATGCTTACCTGATAAATTACTTTCTCCAACGGTGTGTCCGGTCCACGGCCCGCCCTGGTTTTTTAATCAGGTCTGATGAATTATTTTCTCTAACTACAGTCACCACGGTATCATATGATTTCTCCTATGCATATTCCTTTACGTCGGTCGAATGACTGGGGAAGGCGGAGCCTAGGAGGGATCATGTGACCAGCTTTGCTGGGCTCTTTGCCATTTCCTGTTGGGGAAGAGAATATCCCACAAGTAAGGATGACGCCGTGGACCGGACACACCGTTGGAGAAAGTAATTTATCAGGTAAGCATAAATTCTGTTTTTCAATATCTGCCTTCTCTGTGAATCTATTTTTATATTTTCTGATGGAGGTAATATAGTTCCTAGATGAGGGTTTAGTAATTCTAGTCAGAAATTTTGTTGATCTACCCACATAACCCCCATATATAGCCTTTAATCTAAGCCTCTCAAGTGCTGTTTTTTGTTTTAATAAAATATCCCTTTGGGTCTTGGAGTTCACATATTTTACCCACAGGTGCTTACTTGGGTTTGCTATATACGCTTTGTAGGAATTTCTGACCTCGTTTGACAGTTGTGTTTCTCTTTGCTTGGCTTTTTTTTTTAATGCAAGCATTAATAGGCTTTAATTTCCCCCCGCAGCACTGCTTTAGCTGATTCCCAAAAGATTTCTATTTTCTCTAAGTATCCAGCATTGAGATTATATAAATTTCTCCATTTCCTCCTTAACTAGTTCTGAAAATTAATTGTATTGATTAGATGTCTGGGAAAATGTATATGTATATCTGACTGGGAGGCTCGGACCTCGAAACTCAATAAGATAATGGCATGATCCGAGATCACTATCAGGGGTTCTGAAATTAAAAACATGTCTATCTGTGATAATGACTGCTGACCTTTAGCACTACACGTGAATGATCTAAGATCGGGGTTCTGAGCCCGCCATATATCCACCAGGCCTAAATGGGAGGAAAATGTCTGTATTATACAAGCTTTCCTGTCTTTCTTAATTAAAGATCCCTTATTTAATCTATCTAAATTAGGCATTGCAACTAAATTAAAATCACCCACAACTATTAAATTTTGACCGATATATTTATGGAGTTTGAGAGTCAGGTCATTCCAGAATACTCTATTAGGGCCGTATATATTGCATAAGACCAGCCGACTATTATTAATTATAATTTCAAGGATTTGATATCGTCCATTTATGTCAGTCTCACTGGCCTCAACTTTATATGTTAACTGTTTAACAAGATTGCCACCCCTCTTTTCCGGGCGTTGTGTGTAGCGGCGATTACTTCCACGACCCATTTGATTTTAAGTTTAGAGATTTCAGTGGCTTTTAGATGAATTTCCTGAAGAAAGGCAACATCCGGTTTGTATTTACTTGATTGTTTGATTATTGCCTTCCTTTTCATCGGGGAGGTTATCCCACCCACATTCCATGACGAAAATGTAATCATGTCTATTCCCAATGAGATCGGTGCTTAGTGTTAAACAAGAAGGAGAACAGAAAGAAAAGGGGGTAGAGGAATGATAGGGGGGGGCAGGGTAGAGAAAAGAAAGAGGGGGAAACAAAAAAAAAACCACATAACAAATATACACATACATTGTGACTCTGTTACTTATCTAATCAAACTATTCAGCCGGGCTCTGTCTGACTAATATAGGCCTACTGATTTACAAAAACTAGATGCCTCTGCCATATTATTACACGTGAGAGTTCCCTTCCCTTATCAATATAAGTTTGGCCGGGTAAATCAATCTAACATTAAAATTAGCATTCATCAACTTAACAAAAAATGGGGACATCTCTCTCCTTTTTGCCAGGGTCTCGGCAGAAAAATCCTGAAACATCAGAATTTTATGGGGTCCAATCATGAAAGGGTTTAACTTCCTGTAATATCTCAGGAAAAGAATCTTGTCTTGGAAATTAACAAATTTAAAAATGACAGGTCTGGGTTTCTGGTTTCCTTCTACATTCCCTCTATTCGTGCCTATTCTGTGGGCTCTTTCAATCTGAAATGTCAGAGTTAGGGATTGTATTTATAACAATTGTGGGAGCATAAACAAAACAAAATGCATCTTGTCCTGAAACTCAGATGTCTCAGAAAGACAGATAATTTTAAGATTATTACGCCTGAAGCGATCCTCCAGGTTCTCTATTCTGGCTTGTAATGCGGCTAGTATATTAAGTCTGGGCAATCATGTTCGGTTCCTGCACATTGACCCTGTCTTCAAGATCTGAGACCCTTGTCTCCACTTCATCTAACCTGGAAGCACATTGTCAAATTTCGTTTGCAAGACCATTTATTTCTGTGTTAATTTCTTGTTTAACTTGTTTAATTGGGAAATGATTATTTCTTCTGTTAAGTGTGATCAGTCCACGGGTCATCATTACTTCTGGGATATTACTCCTCCCCAACAGGAAGTGCAAGAGGATTCACCCAGCAGAGCTGCATATAGCTCCTCCCCTCTACGTCACCCCCAGTCATTCTCTTGCACCCAACGACTAGATAGGATGTGTGAGAGGACTATGGTGATTTTATTTAGTTTTATTTCTTCAATCAAAAGTTTGTTATTTTTTAATAGCACCGGAGTGTGTTATTCCTTCTCTGGTAGAATTTGAAGAAGAGTCTACCAGAGTTTTTACTATGATTTTAGCCGGAGTAGTTAAGATCATATTGCTGTTTCTCGGCCATCTGAGGAGAGGTAAACTTCAGATCAGGGGACAGCGGGCAGTTTAATCTGCAAAGAGGTATGTAGCAGTTTTTATTTTCTGACAATGGAATTGATGAGAAAATCCTGCCATACCGACATAATATCATGTATGTATATTTTACATTTGAGTATTCTGGGGAATGGTACTTCACTGGAATTACACTGTGTATATAAACTTTAGCCTATTTGGCTTTTTACTAATTTATGTTAAACGTTTTTGCTGGAATGTAAAATCGTTTTCATTTTCTGAGGTACTGGGTGAATAAAATGTTTGGGCACTATTTTTCCACTTGGCAGTTGCTTGATCTAATTATGACAGTTTACTGATCTCTCTCACTGTTGAATGTGAGGGGGAGGGGCCTTTTTTTGGCGCTTTTTGTTACGCATCAAAAATTTCAGTCAGAAGCTCATTGTTTTTTCCTGCATGTTCCGGTTCATCTCTACAGAACTCAGGGGTCTTCAAAGCTTGTTTGAGGGAAGTAATCTAACAGAGCTGTGAGATTGTAGTTGACTGTGATAAAAAACGTTTATTCTTTAACTTTTTTATGCCATCAGGGTTAGTTATTCTTTGCTAATGGGAACAAGCCTTTGCTAAAATTGTGTTTTGTTTTACAAAGTTTATTGATTTCAACTGTTATATATCTTTCTGTGCTTCTTGCGCACAGTACGTTTTTCATTGTATTTTACTTAAATAATATTTCCAAGTTGCAAGTTTAGTTGCTAGTGTGTTAAACATGTCTGATTCAGAGGATGAGACCTGTACTATTTGTGCTAACGCCAAAGTGGAGCCCAATAGAAATTTATGTACTAACTGTATTGATGCTACTTTAAAAAAAAGTCAATCTGTACAAATTGAACAAATTTCACCAAACAACGAGGGGAGAGTTATGCCGACTAACTCGCCTCACGTGACAGTACCTGCATCTCCCGCTCGGGAGGTGCGCGATATTGTGGCGCCCAGTACATCTGGGCGGCCATTACAAATAACATTACAAGATATGGCTACTGTTATGACTGAGGTTTTGGCTAAATACCAGAGCTAAGAGGCAAGCGTGATCACTCTGGGGTGAGAACAGAGTGCGCCGATAATGCTAGGGCCATGTCAGATACTGCGTCACAACTTGCAGAACATGAGGACGGAGAACTTCATTCTGCGGCTGACGGTTCTGATCCAAACAGATTGGATTCAGATATTTCAAATTTTAAATTTAAGCTGGAAAACCTCCGTGTATTACTAGGGGAGGTGTTAGCGGCTCTGAATGATTGTAACACAGTTGCAATACCAGAGAAAATGTGTAGGTTGGATAAATATTTTGCTGTACCAACAAGTACTGACGTTTTTCCTATACCTAAGAGACTAACTGAAATTATTACTAAGGAGTGGGATAGACCCGGTGTGCCGTTCTCACCCCCTCCGATATTTAGAAAGATGTTTCCAATAGACACCACCACACGGGACTTATGGCAAACGGTCCCTAAGGTGGAGGGAGCAGTTTCTACTTTAGCTAAGCGTACCACTATCCCGGTAGAGGATAGCTGTGCCTTTTCAGATCCAATGGATAAAAAGTTAGAGGGTTACCTTAAGAAAATGTTTGTTCAACAAGGTTTTATATTGCAACCCCTTGCATGCATTGCGCCGGTCACGGCTGCAGCGGCATTCTGGATTGAGTCTCTGGAAGAGAACCTTAGTTCAGCTACGCTGGACGACATTTCGGACAGGCTTAGAATACTTAAGCTATCTAATTCATTCATTTCGGAAGCCGTAGTACATTTAACTAAACTTACGGCTAAGAATTCCGGATTCGCCATTCAGGCGCGCAGAGCACTGTGGCTAAAATCCTGGTCAGCTGATGTAACTTCTAAGTCCAAATTACTTAATATACCTTTCAAAGGGCAGACCTTATTTGGGCCCGGTTTGAAAGAAATTATCGCTGACATTACAGGAGGTAAGGGCCACGCCCTACCTCAAGACAAAGCCAAACCTAAGGCTAGACAGTCTAATTTTCGTTCCTTTCGGAATTTCAAAGCAGGAGCAGCATCAACTTCCACTGCTCCAAAACAAGAAGGATCTGGTGCTCGCTACAGACAAGGCTGGAGACCTAACCAGTCCTGGAACAAGGGCAAGCAGGCCAGGAAACCTGCTGCTGCCACTAAAACAGCATGAATTGAGGGCCCCCGATCCGGGATCGGATCTAGTGGGGGGCAGACTTTCTCTCTTCGCCCAGGCTTGGGCAAGAGATGTCCAAGATCCCTGGGCGCTAGAGATAATATCTCAGGGATACCTTCTGGACTTCAAATACTCTCCTCCAAGAGAGAGATTTCATCTGTCAAGGTTGTCAACAAACCAAACAAAGAAAGAAGCGTTTCTACGCTGCGTACAAGAACTTTTGTTAATGGGAGTAATCCATCCAGTTCCACGGTCGGAACAGGGACAAGGGTTTTACTCAAATCTGTTTGTGGTTCCCAAAAAAGAGGGAACTTGCAGACCAATCCTGGATTTAAAGATCCTAAACAAATTCCTAAGAGTTCCATCGTTTAAAATGGAGACTATTCGGACAATTTTACCCATGATCCAAGAAGGTCAGTACATGACCACAGTGGATTTAAAGGATGCTTACCTTCACATACCGATTCACAAAGATCATTACCGGTATCTAAGGTTTGCCTTTCTAGACAGGCATTACCAGTTTGTAGCTCTTCCATTCGGATTGGCTACAGCTCCAAGAATCTTCACAAAGGTTCTAGGTGCTCTTCTGGCGGTACTAAGACCGCGGGGAATTTCGGTAGCTCCGTACCTAGACGACATTCTGATTCAAGCTTCAAGCTTTCAAACTGCCAAGTCTCATACAGAGTTAGTACTGGCTTTTCTAAGGTCACATGGATGGAAGGTGAACGAAAAGAAAAGTTCACTCGTTCCACTCACAAGAGTTCCCTTCCTGGGGACTCTTATAGATTCTGTAGAAATGAAGATTTACCTGACAGAGGACAGGTTAACAAGACTTCAAAGTGCTTGCCGCACCCTTCATTCCATTCAACACCCGTCAGTGGCTCAATGCATGGAGGTAATTGGCTTAATGGTAGCGGCAATGGACATAGTACCATTTGCTCGCTTACACCTCAGACCACTGCAACTATGCATGCTAAGTCAGTGGAATGGGGATTACTCAGACTTGTCCCCTTCTCTGAATCTGGATCAAGAGACCAGAAATTCTCTTCTATGGTGGCTTTCTCGGCCACATCTGTCCAGGGGGATGCCATTCAGCAGACCAGACTGGACAATTGTAACAACAGACGCCAGCCTTCTAGGTTGGGGTGCCGTCTGGAATTCTCTGAAGGCTCAGGGACAATGGAGTCAGGAGGAGAGTCTCCTGCCAATAAACATTCTGGAATTGAGAGCAGTTCTCAATGCCCTCCTGGCTTGGCCCCAGTTGACAACTCGGGGGTTCATCAGGTTTCAGTCGGACAACATCACGACTGTAGCTTACATCAACCATCAGGGAGGGACAAGAAGCTCCCTAGCAATGATGGAAGTATCAAAGATAATTCGCAGGGCAGAGTCTCACTCTTGCCACCTGTCAGCAATCCACATCCCGGGAGTGGAGAACTGGGAGGCGGATTTCTTAAGTCGTCAGACTTTTCATCCGGGGGAGTGGGAACTTCATCCGGAGGTCTTTGCCCAAATACTTCGACGTTGGGGCAAACCAGAAATAGATCTCATGGTGTCTCGACAGAACGCCAAGCTTCCTCGTTACGGGTCCAGATCCAGGGATCCAGGAGCAGTCCTAATAGATGCCCTGACAGCACCTTGGGACTTCAGGATGGCTTATGTGTTTCCACCCTTCCCGATGCTTCCTCGATTGATTGCCAGAATCAAACAGGAGAGAGCATCAGTGATTCTAATAGCACCTGCATGGCCACGCAGGACTTGGTATGCAGACCTGGTGGACATGTCATCCTGTCCACCTTGGTCTCTACCTCTGAAACAGGACCTTCTGATACAGGGTCCTTTCAAACATCAAAATCTAACTTCTCTGAAGCTGACTGCTTGGAAATTGAACGTTTGATTTTATCAAGACGTGGGTTTTCTGAGTCAGTTATTGACACCTTAATACAGGCTAGGAAGCCTGTTACCAGAAGGATTTACCATAAGATATGGCGTAAATACCTATATTGGTGTGAATCCAAAGGTTACTCTTGGAGTAAGGTTAGGATTCCTAGGATATTGTCTTTTCTACAAGAAGGTTTAGAAAAGGGTTTATCTGCTAGTTCATTAAAGGGACAGATCTCAGCTCTGTCCATTCTGTTACACAAACGTCTGTCAGAAGTGCCAGACGTTCAGGCTTTTTGTCAGGCTTTGGCGAGGATTTAGCCTGTGTTTAAAACTGTTGCTCCGCCATGGAGTTTAAACCTTGTTCTTAACGTTTTACAGGGCGTTCCGTTTGAACCCCTCCATTCCATTGATATAAAGTTGTTATCTTGGAAAGTTCTATTTTTAATGGCTATTTCCTCGGCTCGAAGAGTCTCTGAGTTATCAGCCTTACATTGTGATTCTCCTTATTTGATTTTTCATTCGGATAAAGTAGTTCTGCGTACTAAACCTGGGTTCTTACCTAAGGTAGTCACTAACAGGAATATCAATCAAGAGATTGTTGTTCCTTCTTTGTGTCCAAATCCTTCTTCGAAGAAGGAACGTCTACTACACAATCTGGACGTAGTTCGTGCCCTAAAATTTTACTTACAGGCAACTAAGGAATTTCGACAAACGTCTTCTCTGTTTGTCGTGTACTCTGGTCAGAGGAGAGGTCAAAAGGCTTCTGCTACCTCTCTTTCCTTTTGGCTTCGTAGCATAATACGTTTAGCTTATGAGACTGCTGGACAGCAGCCTCCTGAAAGAATTACAGCTCATTCTACTAGAGCTGTGGCTTCCACTTGGGCCTTCAAGAATGAGGCCTCTGTTGAACAGATTTGCAAGGCTGCAACTTGGTCTTCGCTTCATACTTTTTCCAAATTTTACAAATTTGACACTTTTGCTTCCTCGGAGGCTATTGTTGGGAGAAAGGTTCTTCAGGCAGTGGTTCCTTCTTTATAAAGAGCCTGCCTATCCCTCCCGTCATCCGTGTACTTTTGCTTTGGTATTGGTATCCCAGAAGTAATGATGACCCGTGGACTGATCACACTTAACAGAAGAAAACATAATTTATGCTTACCTGATAAATTCCTTTCTTCTGTAGTGTGATCAGTCCACGGCCCGCCCTGTTTTTTAAGGCAGGTAAATATTTTTTAAATTATACTCCAGTCACCACTACACCCTTGGTTTCTCCTTTCTCGTTGGTCCTTGGTCGAATGACTGGGGGTGACGTAGAGGGGAGGAGCTATATGCAGCTCTGCTGGGTGAATCCTCTTGCACTTCCTGTTGGGGAGGAGTAATATCCCAGAAGTAATGATGACCCGTGGACTGATCACACTACAGAAGAAAGGAATTTATCAGGTAAGCATAAATTATGTTTTTTGCAATTTTGGTGACTAGTTCTGACATGTCAAAGTTAGCTGAAGCAGAGGCACCACGATCCTGTGAAATGTCAGGGCTAGAATCAAGATTCTTACTACCTTTCTTGTCTTTCTGTTTCGGTGGCATAATTGGGGATCAGCTCTTTGCTTGTGCTATGTATCTTTCCATGGGCCCTACTCTGGAGGGACAGAATTGTCAAATATTGGCTCAAACCCTATTGTGAACAGTGCAATATGTGTTATTGAATACTCAATAGTGAGTATTCAACAATATATGTGCTAAGGGAACAACCTAATTAGGTTAATTCAAATGTATACGTGAAGAGATTATACAAGTATATATTTGTGACTATGCAAAAACAAACAGCAAAATAGAGTGTATATTTTCCCCTTTCCTTTTTTTTTATATATATATATATATATATATATATATATATATATATATATATATATATATATATCCTCCCTTTCCCCCCTTTTTTTGTGGTTTAAGATGCCCTGTCAGGCGGGGCCACCTTCAAGTATTTAGGCTATTATATTCCCAGGTAGTAAATTCCAATAAGCACCAAAAGGCTATCTAATCAAGTATAAATCCTTATTAATACATCATAAAGTAAAGGAGTAGCTTCTATCACAAATTTCTCAGTTAGAGTTTTTTAAGCAAGAGACAATATTAAATGTATGAGACAATATGTGTGGCCTAAAATATACTTTGTCACAGATTATATAAACATATGTTCTTATAGATCACATAGTCCAGACAGTATTCCAGGACCTTTGGTAGACCCCAGTATATCCTAGTGATAGGTTAGACAGAGAAGTTAATCCAGGCCAAACTGTATTTCTTCACAGTAAAGTTCTATCACCCTTTAGAACCAAACATGACCTCTCCCTGTGTATGGGGCACAGGGTTCCAGCAGCAGCAAACAAAGTAAGTACCTTTAGACCTTATAGGCCGTGTTCCATTCGCTCCCACGGGAGTTGCGGAATTTACCCGTCTCCTGGATCGTTGGCTGCAGTATCGTATGCTCGCAATCAGGACTACCGGCTTACGGGCTCACCTGATGCAGACATTGCGGGATTTGCCTGTCCCCTGGTAGGACCACATGATTACAGTGCGGCTGAGAGGCTATCAGTTGCCGGCTGGGAGGTATGGGCTACAGCACCCAACAAATTCCACAGCAATTAGAATGTCTTGCATCTGGCGCTTGCTTCTGATAGAGATAGGTGAAGCGGTAAGCAAAAGAGAGGTGCTTCAGCCACAAAGCCACACAGGGCGACAGCAGGACTTCCACATCGAGGACCTAGGATCTGTTGACCGGGCCGGTTGCACACTCGGCCAAAGCACACTACGATGGGGGTGTTGGTGAGCGTCTCACTCACAGCAAGACATAGAGCAACAGCGTCTTAATCGCTCTTCCCCTTAACGGAAGTCAACCTCGGTCTGTTTCCATCTTAATGGGAGGAGAGTCCACTGCTTCATTCATTCCCCACTCCCTTCATCCCCCAGTCATTCTTTGCCTTTCGTCACAGGAGGTTGGCAGAGAAGTGTCGGAAGATCGGAGTAGTCTCTTATGGAGGGTAGTACTCTTCGAAATGGGACTGAAGTTTTAAGTAGCCCTGTCAGCCTCTCAGTGAGAGCATGGGTGAATGTTAGATTCTGGAGATGCAGGGAGAGTCTTTCTGCGAACCCATCCCGACTCAGTTTAACAGCTCCATTAGCAATCAGCATTGACAAGTTTCACTGCCTGCTTTTCTTCTCTAAAGTCCATGTCAGGAGCGATGCTACTAACCTGTCACACTTGAAGGGCCGTGTTCCTGTTCCACGGCGTTGATTCTGGTAAGATCCCATTTATATATATATTTAATAGCGCATGTAGACAGGGTCACACTGTGGCTCCTTCTATCTTTATAGAATCTAGGGTAATACCCTCGGAAGGGGGCTACTGAACAGGGGGGAGTTTATAGCATAATATTGTTTATTGTGTTTTTACTGCATTTGTGTGAGCTGAGGCTCTGTCAGTGTGGAACATAGTTCATAGCGAGGGATTGAGGCGGGCCTTTTTTGGCACGGTTTTCTCTCGGTTGCAGGGGCGGTCCTGCATGGTACTCCATGTGACCGGGTGTGGCCTCTGCAACTTCCTCCTTCTCGACCTGTGTTCAGAGGAGACCAAAGCTGTTCTTGTAGACTGGGTCATAGGAGGTGGTGAGTGCCCCGGCCATTGGGATATAAAGGTGCCATTTATTTTTTTATCAAGTCCGCAATAAAGGCGCAAGGTATGGAGGACTCTGATATGTTAGAGGATACTATCTCTTTATCTAAACCCATTAACTGTGTATATTGTGAGGAGGTTCTAGTCGAGCCGCCTACGCAACTCTGTTCCACATGCTTTGATAATATTGCTATTTCCAAAAAGAATAAGGTATTTAGTACGACTGAGCCGTCCACCTCTGAGGGTTCACCACCCCGCAAGGTGCTTTCCCGGCAATCATCTCCGATTACACAAGCAGTTCCCCAGGGCACTACTAATCCTCCTGCGAGAGGGGCCCTTTGGCCTCCAGACTTGGCTGATCAATTACAGACAGCGGTTTCTGCGGCCATTAATGTGATACCTCGTCCTACTAAGCGCAAGCAGAAGGAACGGCACAGCTATCTGTCCCAGAGGGGTTGTCGACTCCATTGGATGTCTCTGACAGATTATCCGCTGAGGAGGACAACTCCCACTTATCGGAGGATGTCGCTTCTGGGTCAGAATCAGTTACGTCTAGGCCTCCGTCCCCGGAGGAGCCTGATTTTAAATTTAAGATGTAGCATTTGTGCTTTCTGCTGAAAGAGGTGCTTGCTATGTTGGAGGTTCCGGAACCAAAACTACCGGAGGAACCTTTGATCGCTAAACTGGATAGGGTTTATGAGGTCAGGGTAGTGCCCCAGGCCTTCCTGGTTCCAGTGAAAATGGCTAACATTATTAAGAATAAATGGGAGAAACTTGGTTCGCCCTTTTCCCCCTCTTCTTCTTTTAAAAAGCTTTTCTCTGTCCCAGACGGGCAGCTTGAACTGTGGATGGTCCTATCTTTAAGCTCGCTAAGAGAACGACTATTCCACTGGAGGATAGCTCCTCTTTCAAGGAACCCATGGCTAAAAAGATGGAGTCCATGTTGCGGAAGTTGCTCCAACTTAGGGGGTTCGTTTTTCAACCAGCGGCGGCGGTCGCTGCGGTGGCTGGTGCGGCTACCTACTGGTGTAATGCTCTATCAGCAATAGTCGAGGTGGAGACTCCTCTTGATGAGATTTTAGAACGAATCAAGGCCTTAAGAGTGGCTAATTCGTTCATTTGTGATGCTAACATGCAGATTATTCGCCTGAATGCTAAGACATCAGGGTTTTCTGTTTTAATCCGCAGGGCTCTGTGGCTTACGTCGTGGTCTGCTGACATGACTTCTAAGTCTCGTTTGCTTTCCCTCCCGTTCAAGGGGAAAATTTTGTTTGGTCCGGGCCTGGATTCTATTATATCTACGGTCACGGGTGGCAAGGGTGCCTTCTTGCCTCAGGATAAGAAGGCTAAACCTAAGGGTTCTACTTTTCATCCCTTTCGTGCGGAGCAGTCTCAGCGCCCGCAGCCTGCCGCAAAGGCGGAGCATTCCAAGGGATCTTGGAAGCCAGCTAACTCTTGAAACAAGTCCAAGCAGAACAAGAAGCCCGCCGAATCAAAGTCGACATGAAGGGGTGGCCCCAAGTCCGTCCTCGGACCATGTAGGGGGTAGACTATCTCTGTTTGCGGAGGCTTGGAGAAGAGACATTATAGACCCATGGGTTCTGGAGGTCGTTTCCCAGGGTTACAGGATAGGTTTCAAGTCTTATCCGCCCAGAGGCAGATTCCTCCTGTCAAACATATCTTCAAGACCAGAAAAGAGAGACGCCTTCCTAGGGTGTGTGAGGGATCTCTCATCTCTCGGGGTAATGGTCCCAGTCCCTCTGGCAGAAAGAGGTCTGGGGTATTATTTAAACCTTTTTGTGGTCTCAAAGAAGGAGGGCACGTTCCTTCCAATTCTGGACCTAAAGGCCCTAAACAAATTTTTGTCAGTCCCATCGTTCAAGATGGAGACGATCAGGTCGATTTTGCCCCTGGTTCAAGAAGGGCAATTCATGACGACTATAGGCCTGAAGGACGCTTACCTTCATGTTCCAATCCACAAGGATCACTTCAGGTTTCTAAGTTTTGTCTTCCTGGACCAGAACTTTCAGTTTGTGGCCCATCCATTTGGTCTGGCGACTGCTCCAAGAGTCTGCACAAAAGTACTCGGAGCTCTTCTTGCAGTAGCGAGAGCCAGAGGAATTGCAGCGACTCCTTATCTGGACGATATCCCCATTCAGACTCCGTCCTACAGTCTTGCGGAGGACTACTCGAGAGCTCTTCTCCTTCGGTCCCACGGGTGGAAGATAAACAAAGGAAAGAGTTAATTGGTCCCCAGCAACAGGGTGACATTTCTGGGTACGATAATAGATTCTTCAGTCATGAAGATATTCTTGACAGACCAGAGACGTTGCCAGCTTGCGTCCAACTATCTAGCTCTCCAGACATCTTCCAGAACATCTGTGGCCAGGTGTATGGAGAGGATCAGGTGTAGGGAGATTGTGACCACGGATGCAAGTCTATCAGGGTGGGGAGCTGTTTGGGGTGCCAAAAGGGCACAGGGCAGATGGACTCGAGAAGAGTCAAGTCTACCTATAAATACTTAGGAACTTCGAGCAATATTCAATGCTCTGAGGGCTTGGCCCCTCCTGGGGTCGTCCCGATTCATCAGATTCCAGTCAGACAACATTACCTCGGTGGCTTACATAAACCATCAGGGGGGACAAGAAGTTCCCTAGCCATGAGGGAAATATCTCAGATTCTGGAGTGGGCGGACACTCACAATTGTTGGCTCTCAGCAATCCACATTCCGGGTGTGGATAACTGGGAAGGGGATTTTCTGAGCAGACAGAAGTTTCATCCAGGGGAGTGGTCCCTCCATCCCGAGATGTTCGCGGAGATCTGCACCAGATGAGGGACGCCGGAGATAGATCTCATGTCGTCCAGACTCAATTGCAAGCTACTCAGATACGGGTCACGATCCAGGGATCCCCAGGCGGAGCTTATAGATGCCTTGGCAGTACCCTGGAACTTCAACCAGATTTACATATTTCCTCTGTTACCTCTTCTAC
Source organism: Bombina bombina (assembly GCF_027579735.1). Taxonomy (NCBI): domain Eukaryota; kingdom Metazoa; phylum Chordata; class Amphibia; order Anura; family Bombinatoridae; genus Bombina; species Bombina bombina. Next base: position 966,454,773 of record NC_069502.1, read on the forward strand.
CTTGGGTAGTGGCCCGCATCAAGCAGGAGCAAGCTTCGGCTATTCTGATTGCTCCGTCGTGGCCGTGGAGGATGTGGTTTACGGATCTGGTGGCGATGTCATCTCCGCCGTGGAAGTTACCTTTTCGCAGGGATCTGCTGGTTCAAGGTCCTTTTCAACATCAAAATTTCGATTATCTGAGGCTGACTGCGTAGAGATTGAACGACTAGTCTTAGCCAAGTGAGGATTTTCGGAAAGAGTGATTGGCACACTCGTTCAGGCCAGGAAGCCGGTCACTCGTCGCATCTACCACAAGGTGTGGAGGACCTACTTGTCCTAGTTTGAGGAACGAGGATATCCCTGGCATAAGGTCAGGGTATCCAGGATCTTGGCTTTTCTCCAGGATGGTCTGGATAAAGGTCTTGCTGCCAGTTCCCTAAGAGGACAGATTTCAGCTTTATCCGTACTGTTGCATAAGAAGCCTGTGGAGGTAGTATCAAGTCGTAACATCAATCAGGAAATAGTGGTTCCTTCTTTGTGTCCTAACCCTTCTTCTTCAAAGGAGAGGTTACTTCATAATTTGGACGTGGTTCGGGCGTTGAAGTTTTATCTTCAGGCCACGAAAGAGTTTAGACAGACTTGGTCCTTATTTGTTGTGTATTCGGGGAAGCGCAGGGGGCAAAGAGCCTCTGCTACTTCTCTATAATTTTGGTTGAGGAGTATAATCCGTCTGGCATATGAGACAGCGGGTCACAAGCCTCCTCAGAGGTTACGGCTCACTCGACTAGGGCTGTGGCCTCTTCTTGGGACTTTAAGATTGAGGCCTCTATGGAGCAGATTTGTAAGGCGGCCACTTGGTCTTCCTTACATACTTTTGCAAAATTTTATAAATTTGACGTTTTTGCTTTGGCGGAAGCAGCTTTTTGGGAGAAAGGTTCTGCAGGCTGTGGTCCCCTCAGTATAGGGTCCACCTCCTTTTACCCTCCTGTTTTTTTTCATTCAGTGTCCTCTAGAGCTTGGGTATTTGTTCCCACAAGTAATAAATGAAGCAGGGGACTCTCCTCCCATTAAGATGGAAAACATAAATTATGCTTACCTGATAATTTAATTTCCGTTGATGGGAATAGAGTCCACTGCACCTGCCCGTTTCTCCGGTGGGCGGACCTAAATTTATATTAATCTTCTGGCACCATTTATACCCTGATATTTCTCCTACTGTTCCTTGTTCCCTTAACAGAATGACTAGGGGATGAGGGGGGTGGGGGAGGTATTTATGCCTTTGGCTGGGGTGTCTTTGCCTCCTCCTGGTGGCAAGGTTCTTAATTCCCACAAGTAATGAATGAAGCAGTGGACTCTCCTCCCATCGATGGAAATGAAATTATCACATAAGCATAATTTGTTTTCTTTTACAAGATATGCCGAGTCCACGGGTTTCATCCTTACTTGTGGGATTTATCCTCCTGCTAACAGGAAATGGCAAAGAGCACCACAGCAGAGCTGTTACATAGCTCCTCCCCTAACCCCTCCCCCCCATTCATTCTCTTTGCCTATGCTAGAAATAGGAAGGGTAAAGTGATAGTGGTGACAAAATTATAGTTTTAATTTCTCCAATCAAGATATTTTTTATTTTAAATGGTACCGGTGAGTACTATTTTGATCAGGGAGGATATGGAAGAAGATTTCTCCCTGAAATTGATGATCTTAGCAGCAGTTACTAAGTTCAATTATGGTTCCCACTAATCTGAAGGTAATGATTGAAACTCTTCAGTGTGAGGACGGTCTCATGCAGTAAACAGCATTTGAGGTATGTGTCAGCCTATTTTTCTTTGAAGAAACTTGGTATATCAGAATTGGCTGTATTTGGTTCCTTATAATGGTAACAGGGTAAGCAGTAGTCCTAAACCATAAGGGGAGTTACTGTCATACCGGGTGTTTTATTTCCTACATCATTGCAGCACATTTCATAAGCAGCATATTAATTGACACTGGGACTTTTATTTTCACAAATTTTATTATAAAACAGTAAAAGAGGTTTTATTTGATAAATAGTCGTTTGGGGACCACATGGCTGTTTTTAACCGCTTCCCATGTGGTAGTGCACAGATGCACAGTTTACTCTGAAGGAGATAGCAGACATTAGCTCCAGTTGGGCCCTATCTGTGTTTTACACTATCCGGATTGGTGTCGATTCGTTTGGCAGTTATCTGGGGGCAGGTAGGCGCCACAGCAGAGCTGTGGCGAGGTGCAGGGGTCATTATTTATAAAATTGTATTATTTTTTTAAAGTAATATTCCTGTAAAGAGTAAATTCAATCCTTGCATGTGAATGCAATAATTTTTGGCAATTTATATGTCTATATCTACTTTTTAAACGTTCATAGACGTTTTTAAGTGTGCTTAGGAAAAAAATTGTGTGTTTTTATTTCTTAAAGGCACTGTACTCGTTTTTTGAAAAATTGTTTTTGTTAACAAATAAAGTATTTACCAACTGTTGTGGTTATTACTACTTTGTTCAACATGTCTGACATTGAGGAAACTCATTGCTCTATGTGTTTAGAAGCCATTGTGGAACCCCCTCTTACATTGTGTACCTTTTGTACTGATAGAGCCTTACACTGTAAGGAACATATTTTAGGAAATGAAAATATGTCTAAGGATGATTCTCAGTCTGAAGAGAATCAGGATATGCCATGTAATTTTCCTCAAGTGTCCCAACCTTTAACACCCACACAAGTGACACCTAGTACATCTAGTGCGTCTAATTCTTTTACTTTGCAAGATATGGCTGCAGTTATGTCAACTACTCTCACTGAGGTATTATCTAAACTGCCAGGTTTGCAGGGTAAACGCAGTAGGCCAGGTATTAACGTAAATACTGAACCCTCTGATGCTTTAGTAGCCATTTCCGATGTACCCTCACAATGCTCTGAATTGGGGGTTAGAGAATTGTCTGAGGGAGAAATTTCAGATTCAGGGAATATGTTACCTCAGACAGATACGGACTTAGCATCCTTTAAATTTAAACTTGAACATCTTCGCCTGTTACTCAGCGAGATCCTAGGGACTCTGGATGATTGTGAACCTATTACAATTCCTCCAGAAAAATTGTGTAAGATGGATAAATATCTAGAAGTTCCTACCTACACTGATGTTTTTCCGGTTCCCAAAAGAATTTCGGAAATTGTTAGAAAAGAATGGGATAGACCAGGCATACCGTTCTCTCCCCCTCCTAATTTTAAGAAAATGTTTCCCATATCAGACTCCATCAAGGACTCTTGGCAAACGGTCCCTAAGGTGGAGGGAGCAATATCTACTCTAGCTAAGCGTACAACTATACCTATTGACGACAGTTGTGCTTTCAAAGACCCTATGGATAAAAAAATTAGAGGGTCTTCTAAAGAAATTATTTATTCACCAGGGTTTCTTGTTACAACCTGCTGCCTGCATTGTTCCAGTAACTACGGCGGCGGCTTTCTGGTTTGACGCCCTTGAGGAGTCTCTGAAAGTAGAGACGACCCTAGACGACATTTTGGACAGAATAAAAACTCTCAAACTAGCTAATTCTTTTATCACAGATGCTGTTTTTCAGATTACTAAATTAGCAGCAAAAAATGCAGGCTTTGCCATATTGGCGCGCAGAGCGCTATGGTTAAAATCGTGGTCTGCTGATGTATCATCAAAGTCTAAACTGTTAACTATTCCTTTCAAGGGTAAGACCCCATTCGGCCCTGAATTAAAGGAAATCATTGCCGACATTACTGGAGGTAAAGGCCACGCCCTTAAAAACCTCTTAAGATGAGGGGTAAACAAAATAATTTTCGTTCCTTTCAAAATTTCAGAGGAGTACCCTCTGCTTCCCCTTCCACCAATAAGCAGGAAGGAAATTTTGCTCAATCCAAGTCTGTCTGGAGACCTAATCAGACCTGGAATAAGGGTAAACAAGTTTCTTTATATGTTTACGTTGATTTAACATATTTTACTAAACGGGCACTGTTTCATATACCTTTCAATGCGATAGTATAAGTGAATTTAAAATTGCAAGCTCTATCTGAATCATGAAAGTTTAATTTTGACTTTCATGACCCTTTAAAGGGCCAGTAAAGTCAAAATTAAATATTCATGATTCAGATAGAGCTTGCAATTTTAAATAACTTTCCAGTTTCCGTCTATTATATAATTTGCTTTATCTTTTTGGTATCTTTTGTTGAAGAGCATACCTGAGGAGGCTCAGGAGTAGCATTGCGCAGCTGCTGATTGGTGGCTGCACATATATGCCTCTGGTCATTGGATCACCCAATGTGTTCAGCTAGCTCGCAGAAAGTGAACTGCTCCTTCAACAAAGGATACCAAGAGAATGAAGCAAATATGACAATAGACGTAAATTGGAAAGCTGTTTAAAATTGTTTAAATGTTCTGTCTGAATCTGTTTCTTGTCCCTACGTGATTAATTTCCCTATCTAATAACTATGCTATAAAGTACATATTTTCCTTGTCTGATCCATATATTAAAATGTGAGACACGCAAGTCTCCAGCATTTGCCACTATCTTCTAAAATGCACGCTCCAGTGCATTACACAGATGTGGGTTCCTGCTAGCATTACTTGCAATCGGCCATGAAAAGGGTGAAGGAGATGAGGTTACAATAAAATGTATTATTATGCAGTATACCTAAATTATATATTTTCTCCCCTTTTCCTTAATTTACTTTCAATTGTGGATTTTACAATTCACACGAGAGTCGGCATGCATACTCAAGATTTCAAATGTCTTACACTGACACAGTATATGTGTCCCAGATTGTTTTTTGCTGAGGAAGTAAGATACTTTTGAAACTGCAAAACAATGCAAGTTTTGTTAACAAAATGATAGTTTCTTCTTAAAGACACGATGAGTCCACGGATCATCTTCATTACCTATGGGATATTCACCTCCTGGCCAGCAGGAGGAGGCAAAGAGCACCACAGCAAAGCTGTTAAATAGCTCCTCACTTCCCTCCCACTCCAGTCATTCTCTTGGCCTGCGTTAGTGATAGGAGATGGCAAAGTGAGGTGTTAGAAAAGATTCTTCAATCAAGAGTTTATTATTTTTAAAGGAGTGCCAGAGAGTGCTACTTTGTTCTAGGGTGTAGCCTAGTCCAGATCAGTCTCCACAGCAGAGCTTTTGGTGGCTTTAAAGCAATAGGAACTGGTGGGACATAATTCTCACTGCGCCTCCTATACATGTTGCTGCCCTAATCCAGGTAGCCTAAGCACTGTTAACTCAGGCTGATCTTCTTCCACAGGGCTATGGGAGGGAGAGGACCTCTTACACCTGCTGGACTGTCCTGCTGTCGGGCAGAATACAAAGGTAAGTGCTAACTTTTTATTCTGGGTCTGAAACGCACAGAAGGATTCAGGACAGAGGAAGTATAGCACTTTACTGGGACATATATCTCCTATATATAGATTTAGGAGGATTTTCGGACAGCATGTTTATAGTAGGCACTGGGGCTGAGGAGAGTGGCTTGTGGGGACAGTAAACCGAACTGGATTCCATGAGGGATATGCCCTATAACAGTGAGGGCTAATCCACTATTGCCTTTATATTTTTGTAGGCTGGCTCAATTCAACTGTATAAGTACGTTAGGCACATTTTGTACTTTTTACTTGTATGGTAATTTGCCCTCAGGTTCAAAAAAGTTTTCACTTTCATCTCCCGGTATTCTATTCCTTACATAATAATGGCTACTGGGAGACCATGTATTATTACGCCCATGAAGGGCGGGGTTTAGTTTTAGCGCCGTTTTTCAGCAGCGTATATTGTATTTCTCTACCCTGCAGTCTCTGAGATGTGTCACGCCCACGAAGGGCGGAGCTTGGGGCCGACTTAGCCCGCACTTGCTCTTCCGTTCTATACGGAGTTAGATCGGTTTCTGGTGGCTTTGTTAGTTAAACATGGGTTATGCTAGGTGAGCCCGGTTAGCGCTATAGCTGCGCTCCGGATCTGTTTATAATCTGTCATGTCCTTCTTAGGTACATGAAGTTTGAGAGAGGTTTCAGCATTAGAGGGTGCCTCAGCAAGTTTTCACTGAGGTTCTGCCCGTGTTTCTATGTTTTGTGCACTAGTCTAAGCATTTTCACACACACTAAGATAAAAGGTTACTGTTTTAAAATTTAAAGAGACAGTAACGTTTTTATCTGTTTCTCTTATTTTAAATAATTTTACTATGTATTTGTTTAATCCATCGTTTGGGTTGTTGGATGACACAAAAACAAACACTAAATGAATGCTTTTTACATTTAAAGAGACAGTAACAGTTTTTCTCTGTTAATCTTTATGTAAAGAATTTCACTGTTTTATTGTCTACTCCATCCTTTGTGTTTTAGGATGGAACAGGAACACACAATTAATGAGTTTCTTTTTACATTTAAAGAGACATTAACAGTTGTATCTGTTAATCTTGATTAAAAGTATTTCTCTGTTTATTTGTCTAATCCATCCTTGTGTCTTGGGATGGAACTGGAACACACAAAAAATTAGTTACTTTTTAATGTTAAAGAGACAGTAACTTTTGTGTCAATTAAAAAAAATATATATATATATTTTTTTAACCTTCTCCTGCTATGGGAGTCTGTTGACTATGGTCAATCTATGCCACAAATTTCTTCTATAGTGTCCCACAACATATTATAGCCCGCATGCAGTGCCCTGCGCTTCCTCTAACTCTCAGTTTGGAATTACTGTACATTACTAGAGGAATTAATTTCAATCAGTTAGGTGATTGTTTTGGTAGTTGTTATCCCAACTGTTTCTTCCCTGTTAATGAAGGGTGGAAGATACTTCGGGATTATCTAATAGAGAATTCTCAGGCTCAAATGGAATAATATGTTTATTTGATCCTGAGGTTGTTTTTCTCTGTTTTTTAGCTTGATTACCTCCATTTGTTACTTTAGGGGGTTTTAGCTACCCTGGGCGACTCAGACTCTGCTGGTTTTATCTAGTGCGTCCAGTAAGTTGTTAAGGAATGGAAGGAACCGCATTTCCTTTAATTATAAAAGGATATTTTCCATAATCAGCTTAGCTATGGAGGCTGGAAAAGCATTCACTAGGGTGGGCGGAGTAGTTTCCAGCTTGGCCAAGAGAACTACCATTCCCTTAGAGGATTGTTGGGTTCGAAGGTCCTATGAATAAGAAGTAGAAGGGGACGTACAGCAGGGCTCATAATGGCAACCAGCTGTGTATTTTGCTGCCGTCACTAGTGAGACAGCATATGGGTCTCATGCTTTTTCTGATGTTACTAAGTCAGAATCTCCCCTGGATAAGGACCCAGGATAGGATGAAAGCCTTTTAGTTGGTTACTTTATTTCAAATTTTTCCCTTCAAGTTATCATTCTGGGAGCATAGGTTTCAGGGTTTTCTGTTCCAGCTCACAGAGTGTTATGGTTAGAGTATGTTCTAGCGATGTCTGCTCTAAGTTTAAGCTTTTAGCGATTCCTTGCAAGGGGAAGACCTTGATGGGATCTGGCTTGATGAAAGTTATATCCTTTGGAATTCACTTAACCTGCTGTTGAATTGGACACAGCTTGAAGGACATGCCTCCGATCCGGGACCGGATTTTGTAGAGGACAGAATTACGCCTTCGCTCAGATTTGGGTTTGAAGGATCCCTGGGCTATAGACATAGTGTCCCAGGGATACAATCTGGAGTTCCAAAATTTTCCTCCTCGAGGAAGATTTCTTCTTTCAAGATAAACCTGCAAACCAGATAAAGAGAGAGGCGTTCTTACATTGTGTAAGAGACCTTTCCTCCCTGGGAGTGATTACTCCCGTTCCTGTACAGGAACACTGGCAGGGTTTTTCTTCAAATCTGTTTGTAGTTCCCAAGAAGGAGGGAACTTTCAGACCTATTCTAGATCTCAAGAGTCTAAATAAGTTTCTTAGAGTTCCATCATTCAAGTTGAAAACTATTCGTACCTTTCTTCCATTGATCCAGGAGGGTCAATTTATGACGACAGTGGATTTAAAGGATGCATATCTACATGTTCCTATCCACAGAGATCATCACAAGTACCTGAGGTTTGCCTTTCTGGACAAACATTTTCTGTTCGTGGCTCTTCCTTTCAGTCTGGCCACGGCACCCAGAGTTTTCACAAGGGTTCTGGGATCTTTGGTGGTGGTTCTACGACCGCGGGGCATTGTGGTGGCGCCTTATCTGGATGATGTTCTAATCCAGGCGCCATCTTGTCCACAAGTAAGGGATCATACCGATATTGTTCTATCCTTCCTGAGAACTCACGGATGGAAAGTAAATCTAGGAAAGAGTTCCTTAATCCCGAAGTCAAGGGTGATCTTCTTGGGAACTCTAATCGATTCTGTATTGATGAAGATTTTTCTGACAGAAGTCAGGAAATTAAAGATTATAGATACCTGTCGAGCACTTCAGTCCACTCCTCGGCTATCAGTGGCTCAGTGTATGGAGGTAATCGGACTGACGGTGGCGGCAATGGACATCATTCCGTTTGCTCAATTCCACCTCCGGCCTCTGCAGTTAAGCATGCTCAGGCTGTGGAATGGAGATTATGCAGACTTGTTTCCTCGAATAATTCTGGAACAGGAGATGAGGGATTCTCTTCAATGGTGGTTGTCTCTGGATCATCTCTCCCAGGGAACCTGCTTTCGCAGGCCGTCCTGGGTGATTGTGACAACAGTTGCCATGCTCCTAGGATGGGGAGCCGTCTGGGGTTCCCTAAAGGCTCAGGGAGTGTGGACTCAAGCAGAGTCTCTTCTTCCCATCAACATTCTGGAACTGAGAGTGATCTTCAATACTCGCCTGGCCTCAGTTAGCTCCGGTCCAGTTCATCAGATTCCAGTCGGACAACATAACGACAGTGGCTTACATCATTCAGGGAGGAACGAGGAGTTCCTTAGCGATGACCGAGGTAGCCAGGATAATTCAGTGGGCGGAGGTTTACTCTTGTCATCTGTCAGCGATCCACAACCCAGGGGTGGACAACTGGGAGGCGGATTTTCTGAACAGGCAGTCTTTTCATGCGGGAGAGGGGGAACTCTATCCGGAGGTGTTTTCCATCCTGATCCTCAAATGGGGTCGGCCGGAGTTGGATTGCATGGCAGAATGCCAAGCTACCGAGATACGGGTCGAGGTCCAGGGATCACCAGGCGGAACTAATAGATGCTTTGGTGGTCCCTTGGTCCTTCAATCTTGCATACCTATTCCCTACGTTTGCACTTCTTCCTCGGGTCATTGCTCGAATCATGCAGGAGAGGGCATCGGTGATCCTCATTGCTCCTGCTTGGCCTCGCAGGATTTGGTATGCAGACCTGGTGAGCATGTCATCCCTGCCACCTTGGAGACTTCTGTTGAGGAAATACCTTCTCATTCAAGGGCCTTTTCTTCACCCAAATCTAGTTTCTCTGAAGCTGTCTGCTTGGAGATTGAACGGTTAATCCTATCCAAGCGGGGGTTTTCTGAGTCGGTCATAAAGACCATGATTCAGGCTCGTAAGATATGGCGTAAATATCTTTATTGGTGTGAATCCAAGGGCTACTCATGGAGTAGAGTTAGGATTACCAGAATTTAGTCTTTTCTCCAAGAGGGTTTAGAGAAGGGTTTGTCGACAAGTTCCCTAATGGGTCAAATTTCTGCCTTGTCTATTTTGTTACACAAACGTCTGACAGATGTTCCAGATGTGCAATCTTTTTGTCAGACCTTGGTTAGGATCAGGCCTGTGTTCAGACCAGTTACTCCTCCATGGAGTCGGAATTTAGTTCTTAAAGTTTTTCAAGGGGCTCCGTTTGGGTCTATGCATTTCTTAGATATTAAGTTGTTATCTTGAAAAGTTTTATTTCTTCAGCTCGTAGAGTGTCTGAACTCTCGATGTTGCAATATACTTCGCCTTATCTTATTTTACATTCAGATAAGGTGGTGTTACGGACTAACCTAGGTTTTCTTACTAAGGTTGTTTCAGACAGAAGCATTAATCAGGAGATTGTTGTTCCTTCCTTGTGTCCTAATTTTTCTTCTCAAAAGGAACGTCTTCTGCACAATTTAGACGTGGTCCGTGCTTTAAAATTTTACTTGCAAGCGACTAAGGACTTTCGTCAGTCCTCTTCTTTGTAATTTTCTCTGGAAAACGTAGGGGTCAGAAAGCTACGGCTTCCTCTCTTTCTTTTTGGATGAAGAGTATCATCCGCTTTGCATATGAGACTGCTGGACGGCGGCCTCCTGAGAGGGTTACGGCTCATTCCACTAGGGCTGTTGCTTCCTCATGGGCATTCAAACATGAAGCTTCTGTAGAACAGATTTGCAAGGCTGCAACTTGGTCCTCTCTTCACACTTTTTTTAAATGTTACAAATTTGATACTTTTGCCTCGGCTGAAGCTGCTTTTGGAAGAAAGGTTCTTCAAGCAGTGGTGCCTTCTGTTTAGGTTCCCTGTCTTGTCCCTCCCGTATCATCTGCGTCCTCTAGCTTGGGTATTGTATCCCATAAGTAATGAAGATGATCCGTGGACTCATCGTGTCTTTAAAAAGAAAAGAAAATTTATGCTTGCCTGATGAATTTGTTTCTTCTTAGACACAATGAGTCCACGGCCCACCCTGTTCTTTTAAGACAGGTTGTTATTTTTTGTAAACTTCAGACACCTCTGCATCTTGGCTTTTCCTTTCTCTTCCTAACTTCGGTCGAATGACTGGAGTGGGAGGGAAGGGAGGAGCAGCTGTGCTGGCCCGGAGGTAAATATCCCATAAGTAATGAAGATGATCCGTGGACTCCTCTTGTCTAAGAAGAAACAAATTTATCAGGCAAGCATAAATTTTCTTTTTAAATGTTTTTAAATTGATTTTGTTTTCACATCTTTTGCAGTGTAGTGGTAAATTGCTAATTGATGCAATGTGTGTATACAAAAATGAGTGTTCCTTTAACCCCTTTTCAGAGAAAAACTTTCCCAAAATACCGGAGAATGTTTAGCATTTTTGCTATCACTCCATTTAAATAGAAATAGAGCCTTGTTGTTTTTTTATTTACCTATCAAAACTATATATATATATATATATATATATATATATATATATATATATATATATATACAAAACACGGAAGGGAACTGCACTCTCATACCGGACCGGGTACACATCCTATGACCCTGCAACATGCTCAGCCCTGGGTGCCACTGGCACTCACAGGAAGCTGTGCTGTCCCCAGAGCCACAAGCAGTTAACCCCAGACAGGTCTGGGTGCAAGAACCATAGGGAAAATTACAAAACAAATTAATACAACACACAGAGAAAACCCAGCACTCACTTACAAGCTCTCAGCCAAGATTTAAAAGCAAAACTGGAAAGGTTAGTCACCGCATCTGGCCAAATGGGACAAGCTCAGGTACCACGTCAAGGTCCTCTCCAATACCTGAGACCCTAAAACAGCCACACAATGCAAGCTTTCAAATCCAAACAAACTGAAAACAAAAAAAGGGTGCACAGGAATATGTAATCACCCTAGACATATACAAAACACGGAAGGGAACTGCACTCTCATACCGGACCGGGTACACATCCTATGACCCTGCAACATGCTCAGCCCTGGGTGCCACTGGCACTCACAGGAAGCTGTGCTGTCCCCAGAGCCACAAGCAGTTAACCCCAGACAGGTATGGGTGCAAGAACCATAGGGAAAATTACAAAACAAATTAATACAACACACAGAGAAAACCCAGCACTCACTTACAAGCTCTCAGCCAAGATTTAAAAGCAAAACTGGAAAGGTTAGTCACCGCATCTGGCCAAATGGGACAAGCTCAGGTACCACGTCAAGGTCCTCTCCAATACCTGAGACCCTAAAACAGCCACACAATGCAAGCTTTCAAATCCAAACAAACTGAAAACAAAAAAAGGGTGCACAGGAATATGTAATCACCCTAGACATATACAAAACACGGAAGGGAACTGCACTCTCATACCGGACCGGGTACACATCCTATGACCCTGCAACATGCTCAGCCCTGGGTGCCACTGGCACTCACAGGAAGCTGTGCTGTCCCCAGAGCCACAAGCAGTTAACCCCAGACAGGTCTGGGTGCAAGAACCATAGGGAAAATTACAAAACAAATTAATACAACACACAGAGAAAACCCAGCACTCACTTACAAGCTCTCAGCCAAGATTTAAAAGCAAAACTGGAAAGGTTAGTCACCGCATCTGGCCAAATGGGACAAGCTCAGGTACCACGTCAAGGTCATCTCCAATACCTGAGACCCTAAAACAGCCACACAATGCAAGCTTTCAAATCCAAACAAACTGAAAACAAAAAAAGGGTGCACAGGAATATGTAATCACCCTAGACATATACAAAACACGGAAGGGAACTGCACTCTCATACCGGACCGGGTACACATCCTATGACCCTGCAACATGCTCAGCCCTGGGTGCCACTGGCACTCACAGGAAGCTGTGCTGTCCCCAGAGCCACAAGCAGTTAACCCCAGACAGGTCTGGGTGCAAGAACCATAGGGAAAATTACAAAACAAATTAATACAACACACAGAGAAAACCCAGCACTCACTTACAAGCTCTCAGCCAAGATTTAAAAGCAAAACTGGAAAGGTTAGTCACCGCATCTGGCCAAATGGGACAAGCTCAGGTACCACGTCAAGGTCCTCTCCAATACCTGAGACCCTAAAACAGCCACACAATGCAAGCTTTCAAATCCAAACAAACTGAAAACAAAAAAAGGGTGCACAGGAATATGTAATCACCCTAGACATATACAAAACACGGAAGGGAACTGCACTCTCATACCGGACCGGGTACACATCCTATGACCCTGCAACATGCTCAGCCCTGGGTGCCACTGGCACTCACAGGAAGCTGTGCTGTCCCCAGAGCCACAAGCAGTTAACCCCAGACAGGTCTGGGTGCAAGAACCATAGGGAAAATTACAAAACAAATTAATACAACACACAGAGAAAACCCAGCACTCACTTACAAGCTCTCAGCCAAGATTTAAAAGCAAAACTGGAAAGGTTAGTCACCGCATCTGGCCAAATGGGACAAGCTCAGGTACCACGTCAAGGTCCTCTCCAATACCTGAGACCCTAAAACAGCCACACAATGCAAGCTTTCAAATCCAAACAAACTGAAAACAAAAAAAGGGTGCACAGGAATATGTAATCACCCTAGACATATAGAAAACACGGAAGGGAACTGCACTCTCATACCGGACCGGGTACACATCATATGACCCTGCAACATGCTCAGCCCTGGGTGCCACTGGCACTCACAGGAAGCTGTGCTGTTCCCAGAGCCACAAGCAGTTAACCCCAGACAGGTCTGGGTGCAAGAACCATAGGGAAAATTACAAAACAAATTAATACAACACACAGAGAAAACCCAGCACTCACTTACAAGCTCTCAGCCAAGATTTAAAAGCAAAACTGGAAAGGTTAGTCACTGCATCTGGCCAAATGGGACAAGCTCAGGTACCACGTCAAGGTCCTCTCCAATACCTGAGACCCTAAAACAGCCACACAATGCAAGCTTTCAAATCCAAACAAACTGAAAACAAAAAAAGGGTGCACAGGAATATGTAATCACCCTAGACATATACAAAACACGGAAGGGAACTGCACTCTCATACCGGACCGGGTACACATCCTATGACCCTGCAACATGCTCAGCCCTGGGTGCCACTGGCACTCACAGGAAGCTGTGCTGTCCCCAGAGCCACAAGCAGTTAACCCCAGACAGGTCTGGGTGCAAGAACCATAGGGAAAATTACAAAACAAATTAATACAACACGGAGAGAAAACCCAGCACTCACTTACAAGCTCTCAGCTAAGATTTAAAAGCAAAACTGGAAAGGTTAGTCACCGCATCTGGCCAAATGGGACAAGCTCAGGTACCACATCAAGGTCCTTTCCAATACCTGAGACCCTAAAACAGCCACACAATGCAAGCTTTCAAATCCAAACAAACTGAAAACAAAAAAAGGGTGCACAGGAATATGTAATCACCCTAGACATATACAAAACACGGAAGGGAACTGCACTCTTATACCGGACCGGGTACACATCCTATGACCCTGCAACATGCTCAGCCCTGGGTGCCACTGGCACTCACAGGAAGCTGTGCTGTCCCCAGAGCCACAAGCAGTTAACCCCAGACAGGTCTGGGTGCAAGAACCATAGGGAAAATTACAAAACAAATTAATACAACACACAGAGAAAACCCAGCACTCACTTACAAGCTCTCAGCTAAGATTTAAAAGCAAAACTGGAAAGGTTAGTCACCGCATCTGGCCAAATGGGACAAGCTCAGGTACCACGTCAAGGTCCTTTCCAATACCTGAGACCCTAAAACAGCCACACAATGCAAGCTTTCAAATCCAAATATATATATTTATATTTATTTATTTATTTAGTAGACATCCAAAGTTGTTTATCTAGGCCCATTCTGGTATATTTTATGACACAGTTTTGCCACCAAATGCGATCATATAAAAAAAAATTATCAAAGGGACAGGAAACCCAAAATTTTTCTTCCATAATTCAGATTTAGAATACAATTTTAAAAATGTTTCCAATTTACTTCTATTATCAAATTTGCTTTGTTCTTGTTGAAGAGATATAATTTTATTTTTTTTAATTTTTTTTATTTATCATTTTTCAATACATTATATAATAAAATAAGATAGTGGAAGTAAGGAACCAAGATTAAACCAATAGAAATATCCACTGGATTGAGATAAATAAGTTCAAAGATAGTCCAAAGAGACCTTGAAGAATCCATGAGATCCACCACGTCAAAGCGCTGTATGTTCCTTAATAAGAATAATACAAATATAAACAGTTATTGAAAGAAAAATTATATATTTTAGAATTTATACATTCACTAAATAACAAAATAATGAAGGAAAGAAAACATTTAATAAATAATGACATCTTCTGCATTTAAATAAAATACCTAGTTTATCGTTGTAAATTAGTCTTTACTTTGTGTGTAAATCTATCACGGTATTGATTTTTATTCTTAGACTTTTACTTCCAGAATTGCTGCAATTTCAACATACAAATCCATCCGGTCCGTTAGTTGGTAATGTATTTTTTCCAGTGAGACTTTAGAGTGTACTTGAGATAGCCATTCCAGTACAGATGGAACCTTAGTTTGTTAATATCTAGGTATGACTTGTTCTATTCTGAGCCTTTGAAGGTTTAGGTATCGGCTTATATAATACAATAATACAATAATAGTAGGGTCTATTGGTGTTTGGATCGTGAGTAGCCTGTTTATCTCTCTTATTACTAAGGACCAATAGTTAGATCATTGATAGGTAGCGTGCACAAGTCTGGAGCATTACATGACAGGGAATAGTGCTGCCATATAGTGCTCTTGATAATGTATAACATTGTTGCAAAACTGCTTCCTTATAGTACTGAAGAAACATGCCCACTCCTGAACTTACATTCCTGCTTTTCAACAAAGCATAACAAGAAAACAAAGAAAATTTGATAATAGAAGTAAATTGGAAAGTTGTTTAAAATTGTATGCTCTGTCTGAATCATGAAAGAAAATTTGGGGTTTCATGCCCCTTTAACTTTTTCACAAACTTTGGGTTTGTTACTGACATAATTTACATACCACTTGTGCAGTCATAACACAAATGGTTGTAAAAGCTTCTCTGGGATCCCCTTTGTTTAGAAATAGCAGACATATATTGCTTTGCCATTGCTTTTTGGTAATTAGAAGGCCACTAAATGCTGCTGCGCACCACACTTCTAATATTCCCGGGAGTTAAGGGGTTCATTCGTTAGCTAGCAAGGGTAACATTATTGTGGTGTAGCTATTGCCCTCCCAACTGACACCTTCCACCAAACTGACCCTTACCTGATCCCTCCCAAACAGTTCTCTTCCCTCCACCCCACCACACCACACTGGTCATCACTATTTTAAAGGGACACTTAACCCAAATTTTTTCTTTTGTAATTCAGAAAGATCATGCAATTGTAAGCAGCTTTCTAATTTACTTCTATTATCAATTTTTCTTCGTTCTCTTGCTATCATTATTTGAAAAAGAAGGCATCTAAGCTATTTTTTGGTTTCAGTACTCTGGACAGCACTTTTTTATTGGTGGATGAATTTATCCACCAATCAGCAAGGACAACCCAGGTTGTTCACCAAAAATGGGCCGGCATCTAAACCTACATTCTTGCATTTCAAATAAAGATACCAAGAGAATGAAGAACATTTGATAATTGGAGTAAATTAGAAAGTTGCTTAAAATGTCATGCTCAATCTGAATCACGAAAGAAAAATTTTGGGTACAGTGTCCCTTTAAGTACTGGCAGAAAGTCTTTTTTTTTTTTTTGCATTGTAGGGGCCCCTCTCTAACTCTTCCCCCCCCCCCCCCCCCCCCCTCACTAGGAGCAGCCATTTTAGGTACTGGCAGCTGTTTACCGGTACCCAGTTTATAGGAATTGTATTATTATTTTTTAAATGTATTTATTAAATGTATTTATTAATAAAAAAAAAGGTTTTCTGTAGTGTAGGGATCCTACCTTTTTTCTAACATAATGACCATTTTTACAACATGTATTTTGTATGCAGACCTTTTGCAGTGTAGTTTATCATTGTATTTTGAGTTTTAGGATACATACTACATATGTTGAACTTTATGTCCCTCTGAAAGAACATTAAAACAGTTTGAGATTGTGCAACAAGGCTTTATGGACTATAGGATTGTGATGCTACGGGAAAACCTAGATTCATGGTGGTGTACTTTAAAGACACTAAACATTTACACTTATATATTGCATATTATGTTTATAATATACACCTACAAACTATTGTCACTCTGCATATTCTGGTGCATCAGATGTGCTCAAATTGAAGCTAGTTTGTGGAACCTACTAGCACAGTTCATGGTGGGATAAACAGATGTAGCTAACCCACAGTACCTGGTATTTTCTCTATAAATAAACTAATATATCTGAAGCTTGAAGGGTTTAAAAGGGTTTAAGAAACAATAGTGTTGACTTTTCATTCTTTCACTTTATTTGGTGAGGCATTAAAACCTATTGTTTTCCACTGTTTGTCAATTTAGCATTGCCTTTGTTTATGTCTCCAGCTCAGGCACCAATTTGTGTACAATAAACCTGACAATAATATATCTGACAATCAGACTGTAATTGCTCATTCTTAAAGGGACAATACTTAACTAAAAAAATGAGAGCAAACTATTTTGCTTGAGAAAAAAGGTTCATTTAAAACTAGTAAACTGAATTTGAAAGGAAAAGAATGTGTAAGTTTATGCTTATCTCATCTCTATGACAGATTGCTCATTTATGATAAAGGCGACTCCCAAAACTTTAATGGCAGACAAGAACATGCCTCTTTAAGCATGAAAACAAGGCGCTTTTTTTTTTTTTACTATTACCCTTATTTTCTGATGTTTCATTCACAATAGTACTGTGACCCTTAAAAATGGAATCTCCCTGTGAAATCTTAATTAATAAAAATATAAGCATTGCAGTTCATTATTTATTTTGCCTTCTTAAAGGGACATGAAATCCAAAATGTTTCTTTAATGATTAAATGGTGCAATTTATTAAAAAACTGCTTGTCAATTTTTCTTCATTTTCTTGGTATCCTTAGTTGAAGACTATACTTAGGTAGGCTCATAGGAGTGTGCACGTGTCTTTTGCACTTTATTTCAGCAAACATTACTACAAACAGTTACACTGCTGCCATAGACTGCTAAAAACATATGCATGCTCCTGAGCTCTTATGAGCCTACCTAGTTTTGCACTTCTTACAGAAGAATGAAGCACATTTGACAATAGAAGTAATTTGGAAAGTTTTTTTTTTTTAATTGTATGCTCTATCTGAATCATTAAAAAAATAAATTGGGTTTCACATCCTTATTAGGTGCGATAATGACTTAAACCTGCAACCTACATAGTTATCGGCTAGCTCAGAACACAAGTTCACTTGCAGCTATCCATAATTGGCCATTACAAAAGAACAGAAACCATGGATTGGGCAAATACTACTGATTATGGCCAGTGGTCCCTCTGGTTTGGGAGCATGTGAGTGATGTACTGTACTTTATTATGAATTGGTAGGGGAACATATTTTAGTTGGCCAGTACTCCTGATACATATATCTATGGAATTGTAGACATTTCTTCTCTGGGAACTTTGTTTTTTTTTCCAAATACAAAAAAAGGACCCTCTTGCGCTAAAAAAATGTGTTTTTATACTTCTGGAGAACTGTGTGTGGTGCTGTTACCGAGTAGACACAGGCTGTTTTGGGGTTTTGTGTTTGCGGCTGCTGATTGGCTCACTTGACCGCAGGACTAGTAGTGCTCTGTGACTAGTAGTGCTCTGTGACTCCAGAGCAGTACTTTGTGGGGGTTAAACACATAGACCTGATTATATTACATGCTGTAATGAATTGGAGCAGGTCATTTTTGCACTACAATGTTCCATTATGCTTTAACCCTAAAATCTAGTTAGAATTTAAAAGAGCCAAATAATGTACATATTATGCAACACATTTTTATTTATTTTGAGCCAATGAATGTGTTTTTTTTTTATTACCAGGCACTGACCTGTCTGAATGTTTGCAGTACCCGGACTTCAGTGTGGTAGTCCTCTACAAAAAGGTCATTATTGCATTTGGCTTTATGGTCCCTGATGTCAAGTACAACGAGGCCTATATATCATTTCTGTTTGTTCACCCGGAGTGGAGGAGAGCTGGCATTGCTACCTTTATGATTTATCATCTGATACAGGTAAACAGAACATGGATTTATATCATATTTACATGTGTGTATAGATGTGCATGTGTGAACTAGTGCTATTTAGCTGTAAAAACTGTCAAAATGTGCACTAAGATAAGAGGCGGCCTTCAAGGCCTTAGAAATTAGCAAATGAGCCTACCTAGGTTTAGCTTTCAACAAAGAATACCAAGAGAACAAAGCAGATTTGATGATAAACATAAATTGGAAAGTTGTTTAAAATTGCATGTCCTATCTGAATCACGAAAGTTTAATTTTGACTAGACTGTCCCTTTAAAGTTTAGGTCCATTTTGATGAATTAGTGCCCGGTTTTTAATAAACCTATTAAATAGAAGGGCACTTAAATTAATCAAAATTGACATTTCACCGTTTTCTTCAAAAACCAACCTTTTAATCCTGAATGTCGCTCCAGCGCTTCCCCCGGCTGTTGGAAGCCTCTGCAGACGTCAGAAATGACGAATCAGGCTTCCCCCAATCACAGTTCCCTTTCACAAAAATACCAGAATTTTTATGTTTTGCCTCATGATATTCTTGTCATTATTTGTATAACGTACACATTTTGTATTATTATTTCCTCCTTGCAGACCTGTATGGGGAAGGATGTAACACTGCACGTTTCTGCAAACAACTTTGCCATGCTTCTCTACCAGAAATTTGGATTCAAAACTGAAGAGTACATCTTGGACTTTTATGACAAATACTTTCCCTTGGACAGCAAAGAGTGTAAACACGCGTTCTTCCTCAGGCTACGAAGGTGATGTACTGCAGCTTCCCCAAGATGTGCAACTGATCTGAAGAATTTCAGTAGACCATTCTGGTTCATTTTAGATATAAGGAGTTGCTCTAACAACTTCTGTTGCAAGATCATCTACAATAAAGATTATTCTACATCTAATGTCCACTTGAAAAATAAATTTTCCTAGTCTGTATTTTAACTTTGTAAAGTTATTTACTCATGGTTATTTTTTTTTTTCTTCTTCTTCAAATGGAGTTTTCCACCTTGAAACAGATTTGTGCTTATTATGAAGCTAAATTACAAATGATGTCCTCCTTTGAGACTGAATATTGAGCCTTGAATGTATCTATGGTGACTAAATGTACCCATGCCAGCAAGCTTTGGTTCATTGCGTATTTGTTATGTGTCAAGATCTCTGTTGGAACTGGGAGAAAGCGTGAAACTGCAATATTTTGTCTTCAGAATGAAGCAACATAGTTGTAGAACAGTTGCTATTCTACCTGCAAGTACATAATGCTAAAGATTAGCCACTATGAATCATGTTGATTATGCTATTGAGAACAATAAATCACAGACTTCTTTAGGTTTGTTAATAAAGGAACAAAACAATTTTTTGTAAAGGGCTCTGCTTATTTTGTAAACCATGTATTCAGGTTAATTTAATATGGTCTGTGTGGCTTTGTATTCTAATTTGTAACCCAGAGAGAGAGGGGCACTCAAGTCAAAATTAAACTTTAAATTTTCAGATAGTGGACACAATTTTAAACAACTTTCCAATTCACACCCATTATAGAAATGTACAAAGTCTTTTTATATGCACACTTTCCGAGGCATCAGTTTTTACTGATTGGCTGATAGCTGTCCCATGATGCATTAGGAAGGAAAACATTTCTGATATTTCAGAAAAGAAATCTACTACTCGAATTTCAAACTAAGTGCTTTTGTATTGTCTCTTTATTATGCATTTATTGAATATTCCAGTCTTCTCTGTTTAGTGGTCCTTTAAAGGGACGTTAAACACTGAATGTACTTACCGAATGCTACGCAGTGATTCTCACACTGCTCATTTGCATTAAGCTTCTGACAGGTCACAATATTAAAGGATTTTCAATGTGTATTTCCTTGGACTGCTGTAAAGTTGAAAGACCCTGCAAAATGCATTTAAAACATTTATTTTGTATGTCGATAATTTGTACTGAAGTATCTAAAGGGTCTTTGAACGCCCCCATAAAATGTGCAGTTAAACAAGTAAAAAAAACAACAACAATGTAGTGCATATTGTGTTTTCTTTCTTAATATGAGGAGAGTCCACAGCTTCATTCCTTGTGGTAAATACAGAACCTGGCCACCAGAAGGAGGCAAAGACACCCCAGCCAAAGGCTTAAATACCTCCCGCTCTTCCCTCATTTCCCAGTCATTCTTTGCCTTTCGTCACAGGAGGTTGGCAGAGAAGTTTCAGAAAATACGGAGTAGTTCCTTATGGAGGGTAGTACCCTTCAGAATGGGACTGGAATTTTAAGTAGTCTTGTCAGCCTCTCAGTGAGAGCATTGACGAATGTTAGGGTCTGGAGATGCAGAGAGAGTATTTCTGCGTACCCATCCAGTCTTGTATTAACATTTCCTAAGCAATCAGTGTTGACTAGATTTCACTGCATGCTTCTATCATTCAAGTCCATGCCAGGAGCGATGCTACAAGACTGTCAAATTTGAGAGGCTGTGTGTCTGTTCCACGGCAGAGATTCCGGTAAGATCGTTTCATTTTTATACACATACGATAACGCAAGAAGATTTTTATCTGTATGGAATCCAGGGTTAATATCTCCGGAAGGGGATTGTTGAACAGGGGGGATTTATCACATAATTTACTTTATTATGTTTATGCTGCGACATGTGTGAGATGGGGTTTAGGCAGATGTTGGAACGTACAGGTTTTACTTTCGTTTTAAATAGCTGCGCAACCTGTTAGGTTAAGCATGCTTTTTCTTGTAGCAGGGGCTGTCCTGCATGGCGCACCACGTGACCTGGTGTGGTCGCACTGATTTCCTCTTTCCTGACCGTGCGGTTTACCGGAGACAAAGCGGTTTCTCTGTGGGGCCTGGGTCATAGGAGTTGGTGAGTGCCCCAGCCATTGGAGGGTATAAAGGTGTCATTTATCTTTTTCTATAGTTCATCTAACAGGCGCAAGCTATGGAGGACTCTGATACGTTAGAAGGTACTCCCTCTTTACCTAAGTCTAATACCTGTCTATTTTGTGAGGTGGCTATGGTATACCCGCCTGCTCAATTATGTTCCACATGCCTTGATAAAGTAATTATATCTAAGAAGGCCATTATGTTTAGTGCCACTGAGCCGTCCACCTCTGAGGAGTCTCCGTCCCGTAAGGTGCGCTCCCTACAGTCATCTCCTATTACACATGCAGCTTCCCATTGCACTACTAATCCTCCTTCTGGAGGGGCCCTCTTTACTGAACAGCTACAAACGGCAGTGTCTGCAGCCTTCAGTGCTTTACCTCGCCCTGCTAAGCGCAAGCGAAAGGTCAAATATTGCTATCCTTCTCAGAGGTCATCTACTAACTTATTGGATTTATCTGATACAAGATTATCCACGGATGAAATCGCTTCTGATACTTCAGAGGATGCTCTTTCTGGGTCAGAATCTGCTGCCTCTAAGCCTCCAGCTGCAGAGGAACCAGACTTTAAATTTAGGATTGACCACTTACGCTTTCTGTTAAAGGAAGTTTTGGCTACTTTAGAGGTTCCAGAACCTAAATTACCTGAGGAACCTTGTATTCCTAAACTAGATAAGGTCTACGAGGACAGGGTTGTACCACAGACTTTCCTGGTTCCCGTAAAGATGGTGAATATTATTAAGAATGAATGGGAAAGACTTGATTCTTCTTTTTCCCCTTCTTTTAAGAAATTATTCCCAGTTCCGGACTCTCAATTGGAGTTGTGGGGTTCTGTCCCTCAGGTGGATGGATGGCGCTATCTCCATGCTTGCTAAACACACTACTATCCCTCTTGAGGATAGTTCTTCGCTTAAAGAGCCCATGGATAAGAAGTTAGAAACTCTGTTGAGAAAGATGTTTCAGCACACAGGATATTTGTTCCAACCGGCAGAGGCAGTTGCTGTTGTGGCTGGATCTGCTACCTATTGGTGCCACTCTTTATCTGAATTGATCAAGGTGGAAGGTCCCCTTGAAACAATCCAAGAAAGAATTAAGGCCTTAAGGGTAGCTAATTCTTTTATTTGTGATGCAAATATGCAGATTATTCGCCTGAGTGCTAAGGCATCAGGTTTTTCTGTGCTAGCCTGTAAGGCACTTTGGCTGAATTCTTGGTCAACAGACATGACTTTAAAATCTAGACTTCTCTCCCTTCCATTTAAGAGGAAGATTCTTTTTGGTCCAGGCCTGGACTCAATCATATCCACGGTCACTGGAGGCAAAGGTGCCTTTTTACCGCAGGATAAGAAGAACATACCTTAAGGACAAGGTCCAAATTTTCGTTCCTTTCATTCGGATAAATCCCAACGCCAACAGCCCTCCGCGAAGCCTGAGCAGTTCAAGGGAACTTGGAAACCGAATCAGTCTTAGAATAAATCCAAGCAGATCAAGAAGCTTTCCGAGGTCGAAGTAGGCATGAAGGGGCAGCCCCTGATCCGTCTTTGGATCGTGTAGGGGGCATACTATCTCTTTTTTGAGGCTTGGCTGGGGTACGTGCAAGACCCTTGGGTCCTGAAGGTCATCACTCAGGAATACAGGATAGGTTTCAATTCTCATCCACCCAGAGGCAGATTTCTCTTGTCAAACCTGTCTTCAAGGCCAGAAAAACTAGAGGCTTTTCTAGGGTGTGTGAGGGATCTCTGCTCCCTGGGAGTTATTGTACCGGTACCTCTAGCAGAGAGAGGTCTGTGATACTACTCAAACCTTTTTGTGGTCCCAAAGAAGGAGGGAACTTGTCGCCCGATTCTGGACCTAAAATGCTTAAACAAGTTCCTGTTAGTCCCACCGTTCAAGATGGAGACGATAGGGTCCATTCTGCCCTTAGTTCAGAAAGGACAGTTCATGACTACGATAGACTTGAAGGATGCTTACCTTCACGTTCCAATCCACAAGGAACATTTTAAGTTCCTAAGATTTGCGTTCCTGGACCAGCACTTCCAGTTTGTTGCTCTTCCATTTGGTCTTGCTACAGCCCCAAGAGTCTTTACAAAGCTCCTGGGGGCTCTGCTCGCAGTGGCGAGATCCATAGGTATAGCTGTAATACCATACTTGGACGACATCCTTGTTCAGGCAACATCCTGTCGGCTGGCAGAGGATCATTCAAAAGCTCTTCTATTTCTTCTTTGGTCTCATGGATAGAAGATAAACTTAGCAAAGGGTTCTCTTGTTCCCAGTACCAGGGTGGAATTCCTGGGTACTATAATAGACTCCATATCCATGAGGATATTTCTTACAGACCAGAGACGTTACAAGCTAACTTCCAATTGCCTTACCCTTAAGGCCCTCTGTGGCCCGGTGTATGGAGGTAATTGGGCTCATGGTATCCAGCATAGACATCATTCCATTTGCCAGATTCCATCTCAGACCTCTTCAGCTGTGTATGCTGAGTCAGTGGAACGGCGACCACTCTGATCTGTCGCAACAGATTTCTCTAGACAACTGGTCGAGAGAATCGCTCTCTTGGTGGCTCTGTCCAGATCACCTGTCCTAAGGGACATCTTTCTTGAGACCATCCTGGGAGATTGTGACTACGGACACAAGTCTATCAGAATGGGGAGCTGTTTGGGGTGCCAGGAAGGCACAGGGACTGTGGAATCGAGAGGAATCTCTCCTCCCGATCAACATTTTGTAACTTTGAGCGATCTTCAGTGCTCTGAAGGCTTGGCCTCTTCTGGGTTTTTCCCAGTTTATCAGATTCCAATCAGACAACATTACCTCGGTGGCTTACATCAACCATCAGGGGGGAACTAGGAGCTCACTAGCAATGAGGGAAGCGGCTCGGAGTCTGGAATGGGCAGAGGTCCACAGCTGCTCTCTCTGACATCCACATTCCGGGTGTGGACAACTGGGGAGCGGATTTTCTCAGCAGACAATCCTCTCATCGGGGGGGAATGGTCTCTCCATCCCGAGGTGTTTGCATAGATTTGCAACAGATGGGGGACACCGGAGATAGATCTCATGGCGGCCCGGCTCAATACCAAGCTACCCAGATACGGGTCGCGGTCCAGGGATCCTCAGGCGGAGCTAATAGATGCATTAGCAGTGCCTTGGAGGTTCAATCTAATTTACATTTTTCCACCGTTACCACTTCTCCCTCGTGTAGTGGTCCGCATCAAGCAGGAGCAAGCTTCGGCAATACTAATTGCTCCATCGTGGCAGCAAAGGATGTGGTTAGCGTACCTGGTGGGGATGTCTTCATCTCCTCCATGGAGGTTACCTTGTCTCAGGGATCTGCTGGAACAGGGTCCTTTTGTTCATCAAAATCTAGATTCTCTGAGGCTGGCTGCGTGGCGATTGAACACTTAGTCCTAGCCAAGAAAGGCTTTTCTCAGAGCATGATTGATACTCTCATTCAAGTTCGAAAGCCAGTCACTCGTCGCATCTATCATACTGTGTGGAGCACCTACTTATTCTGGTGTGAAGAGCGTGGATTACCATGGCATAAGATCAAGGTTACCAGGATTCTTTCCTTTCTCCAGGATGGTCTAGAGAAGGGCCTTTCTGCTAGTTCCCTAAAGGGACAGTTTTTGATTCTATCTGTTTTATTGCACAAGAGGCTAGCTGAGCTTCCTGATGATGTTCAGTCTTTGGCTAGAATCAGGCCTGTGTTTAGATCTAATGCTTCTCCTTGGAGTTTAAATCTAGTTCTTAAAGTTTTGCAGAGTGCTCTGTTTGAGCCTATGCATATGGTTGACATTAAATTACTTTCTTGGAAGGTTATTTTTCTACTGGCTATTGCTTTGGCGCGCAGAGTCTCTGAGATGGCTGCCTTGCAATGTGAGCCTCCTTACCTATTTTTTCATGCTGATAAAGTTGTTCTTCGTACTGGGTTAGGTTTTCTTCCTAAGGTTGTTTCTGATCGCAACATCAATCAGGAGATTATGGTTCCTTCCTTGTGTCCTAGTCCTCCTCCTTCGAAGGAACGCTTACTTCATAATTTGGATGTGGTTCGGGCCTTGAAGTTCTATCTTCAAGCTACGAAGGATTTTAGACAGACTTCTTCTTTGTTTTCTATTCTGGGAAGCGTAGAGGACAGAAGGCCTCTTTCACTTTGTTATCTTTTTGGTTGAAGAGTATTATTCGTCTAAAATATGAGACAGAGGGACATAAGCCTCCTCAGAGGATTAAGGCTCATTCAACTAGAGCTGTGGCTTCCTCTTGGACCTTTAAGAATGAGGCCTCTATGGAGCAGATTTGTAGGGCGGCTACCTGGTCCTCCTTACATACCTTTTCAAAATTTTACAAATTTGATGTTTTTTGCTGCGGCTGAAGTAGCTTTTGGGAGAAAGGTTTTGCAGGCTGTGGTGCCTTCAGATTAGGGTCCGCCTCTCTTTTTACCCTGCCGTTTTTATTCAGTGTCCTCTAGAGCTTGGGTATATGTTTCCCACAAGTAAGGAATGAAGCTGTGGACTCTCCTCATATTAAGAAGGAAAACATAAATTATGCTTACCAGATAATTTCCTTTCCTTCTGTATGAGGAGAGTCCACGGCCCCCGCCCGTGTTCTCCGTTGGGCGGACCTAAATTTTTGTTTGTTTTTCTGGCACCCTTTATACCCTGATATTTCTCCTACTGTTCCTTGTTCCCTTGGCAGAATGACTGGGATATGAGGGAAGCGGGGGAGGTATTTAAGCCTTTGGTTGGGGTGTCTTTGCCGCCTCCTGGTGGACAGGTTCTGTATTTCCTACAAGTAAGGAATTAAGCCTTGGACTCTACTCATACAGAAGGAAAGGAAATTATCTGCTAAGCATAATTTATGTTTTCCTTCTTAATACAGAAGGAAATGTTTTCCTTCCTCATACAGAAGGAAATGATCTGGTAAGCATAATTAATGTTTTTCCCTCTTAGGAAAGGAGGCTTGCAGTTATTCAGAGACTGTATAGAGCAGATATAAAAAGTCTGATCTTTTAGCTTAGAGCAACCTCTGATTGGCTGCTTCAACATTGGAGACTAGGGGCGCGATCCGATATAGATCGTAGTTTGCGGCGCAAGCGAGGGAACCCGCGTCGCCCGCAGTTTCAGCTCGCAACTCGAGCTATCCCATATACTGCGCCGTCAGATGCTAACGTGCCGTAAGTCAGATAAACCAGCTATGTCCAGAAATCTGCGCAAGTACAAATTTCTGGCGTCGCCAGTGACTTGCGGCACATTAGAAACTGCCGGCGCCTACAAAACCTGACTAAAGTCTAAATCACCCGCACTGTCTAACACGCCTCCCTAACATAGCCCGACACGTCTAACACGCCTCCCTAACATAGCCCGACACGTCTAACCCTCTATCCGCTATCCCCCCTCACTAGCCTAACAATAAAATATGTATTAACCCCTAAACCGCCACTCCCGGAGCCCGCCGCTACCTAATAAAGTTATTAACCCCTAAACCGCCGCCAGCTATATTAAATCTATAACCCCCTAAAGTGAGCCCTTAACACCGCCGCCATCTACCTTACCTACCCCCCAAAGTGAGCCCTTAACACCGCCGCCATCTACCTTACCTACCCCCTAAAGTGAGCCCCTACCCCGCCGCTATCTATTTTAAAATTATTAACCCCTAATCTAATCCCCCTACCCCGCCGCCATCTATATTAAATTATTTAACCCCTAAAATACTAAACTATCTCTACCACTAAACCTAAGTCTAACCCTACAAATAGCCCTGAAAAGGGCTTTTTGCGTGGCATTGCCCCAAAGTAACAGCTCTTTTGCCAGCCCTTAAAAGGGCTTTTGGCGGGGCTTTGTCACAAAGTAAACTGCTCTTTTGCATCTAATCTAAATCCCCCTACACCGCGGCCACCTATAATAAATGTATTAACCCCTAATCTAATCCCCCTACACCGCCGCCAGCTATATTAACTATATTAACCCTAATTATATTAGGGTTAATATAGTTAATATAGTTATTATATTATATATATTAACCCTAATTATATTAGGGTTCATATAGTTAATATCGTTATTATATTATATATATATTAAGTATAATAACCCTATCTAACTCTAACATCCTAACTAAACTCTTATTAAAATAAATCTAATATTAATATTATTAATTAAAATATTCCTATTTAAATCTAAATACTTACCTATAAAATAAACCCTAAGATAGCTACAATATAATTAATAATTACATTATAGCTATGTTAGGGTTTATATTTATTTTACAGGTAAATTGTTAATTATTTTAACTAGGTATAATAGCTATTAAATAGTTATTACCTATTTAATAGCTACCTAGTTAAAATAATTACCCAATTACCTGTAAAATAAATCCTAACCTAAGTTACAAATACACCTACACTATCAATAAATTAAATAAACTACAAATATCTATCTAAAAATACAATTAAATAAACTAAACTAAATTACAAAAAAAACCCACTAAATTACAAAAAATAATAAAAAGATTACAAGATTTTTAAGCTAATTACACCTATTCTAAGCCCCCTTATAAAATAATAAACCCCCAAAATAAAAAAAAAATCCCTACCCTATTCTAAATTGAAAAAAAGTTCAAAGCTCTTTTACCTTACCAGCCCTTAAAAGGGCCTTTTGTGGGGGCATGCCCCAAAGAAAACTGCTCTTTTGCCTGCAAAAAAAAACACAATACCACCCCCCAACATTACAACCCACCACCCACATACCCCTAATCTAACCCAAACCCCCCTTAAATAAACCTAACACTACCCCCCCTGAAGATCTCCCTACCTTGTATTCACCCCGCCGGGCAGAACTCCTCATCCGATCCGGCCGATGTGTTCCAGCAAGCGGCAGTGAAGTCTTCTTCCATCCGGGCGATGTCTTGAAGCAAGCGGCAGAGAGTCTTCTTCCATCGGCGGCATCTTCAATCTTCTTACTTCGCTCCTCCGCCGCGGAGCATCCTTCCGGCACGACGACTTCCCGATGAATGAGGTTCCTTTAAATGACGTCATCCAAGATGGCGTCCGTCAAATTCCGATTGGCTGATAGGATTCTATCAGCCAATCGGAATTAAGGTAGGAAAATCTGATTGGCTGATTGAATCAGCCAATCAGATTCAAGTTCAATCCGATTGGCTGATTGGTTTATTTTGGGGGTTTATTATTTTATTAGGGGGCTTAGAATAGGTGTAATTAGCTTAAAAATCTTGTAATCTTTTTATTATTTTTTGTAATTTAGTGTTTGTTTGTTTTTGTAATTTAGTTTAGTTTATTTAATTGTATTTTTAGATAGATATTTGTAGTTTATTTAATTTATTGATAGTGTAGGTGTATTTGTAACTTAGGTTAGGATTTATTTTACAGGTAATTGGGTAATTATTTTAACTAGGTAGCTATTAAATAGTTAATAACTATTTAATAGCTATTATACCTAGTTAAAATAATTAACAATTTACCTGTAAAATAAATATAAACCCTAACATAGCTATAATGTAATTATTAATTATATTGTAGCTATCTTAGGGTTTATTTTATAGGTAAGTATTTAGATTTAAATAGGAATATTTTAGTTTATAATATGAATTAGATTTATTTAATAAGAATTTAGTTAGGGGTGTTAGGGTTAGATAGAGTTAATATAGTTAATATAAATACTATAGTAACTATATTAACTATATTAACCCTAATATAATTAGGGTTAATATATATAATGTAATAACTATATTAACTATAATATACTTAGGGTTAATATAGATAATATAGCTGGCGGCGGGGTAGGTAGATTAAATTAGGGGTTAATAATTTTAATATAGATGGCGGCGGTGTAAGGGGTTCACATTAGGGGATAGATCAGTTAGATGGTGGCGGTTTTAGGGGTTCACATTAGGGGATAGATCAGTTAGATGGTGGCGGTTTTAGGGGCTCACAGTAGGGGTTAGTTTATGTAGATGGCGGCGGTTTAGGGGTTAAATACTTTATTAGGTATTGCGGCGGGGGATCGTGGTTGACAGGGAGATAGACATTGCGCATGCATTAGGTGTTAGGTTTATTTTAGAAGATCGCGGTTGACAGGGAGATAGACATTGCGCATGCGTTAGGTGTTAGGTTTATTTTAGAAGATCGCGGTTGACAGGGAGATAGACATTGCGCCTGCGTTAGGTTTATTTTAGCAGCCAGTTTAGGGAGTTACGGGGCTCCAATAGTCAGCGTAAGGCTTCTTACGGCTGCTTTTTGTGGCGAGGTGAAAATGGAGTAAGATTTCTCCATTTTCGCCACGTAAGTCCTTACGCTGTATATTGGATACCAAATTGCGCGGGTTTGGTATACCTGCCTATGGCCCAAAAAACTACGGGCGACGGCAGAAATATACGCGCGTAACTTCTAGGTTACGCCGTATATAGGATACCAAACCCGCGCAAATATTGGCGTCGCCGACTTTTGCGGGCGACGATTTTTATCGGATCGACCCCTAGGAGTACAAATTATATAAGGCTTTTCAAGGGATATTTCTGTGGACTATTCTGACCTAGTAAACCCTGCACACTACAATGGAAATTCCAGTTTTAAATCAACTCTTGTGTATGCATTTTTATTTTGCAGTACAGCACATAATCAGGGTTTTTTTTTTTTTTTTTACTAGGCATATGTAAAAAATAATTAAAAACAAAAACACACTATAAGTCCCTTAAACTGTTTGATAATGCAGTTGATCATTTGGGTCACCACATAAACAAAATAACACTCTGCCTCATAAAAATGTTTTTTTTTTTAGGGCTAACAAAAGAAAAATCTGTTAATATGTGATTGATAAAAAAAGTAATTATCAGTTAGTTTTATTCAAAGTCGTTTATCTGTGATGTTGGTCTGGGTTCATAATCATTAGATGTGTGAATAGGGACATTCTATATTATTGCTGAATCTTCATCTGTCTTGCAAATAAAGCTATTCTAGTGTATTGGAAATAAAATCAGTTTAAGGTCCATCATAGACAGAACTGTAATATTGCTGTAAGAACCTGAGATTGTATCACATTTGATTAAACTGTGTAAAAGAAAAATACATTTTTTGTGCAGATTGGTGTAGGGCTGCAACTAATGATTATTTTCATAATCGACCGATTATTTTTTCGATTAATCGACTAATCGGATGAAATCCGCCCCCCCCATATTTAAAAAAAAAAAAAAAAAAAAACACACCAAAACAAAGGTGGGATATTTATCTTTGTTTACTCTCCACCAATGCAAGGGGCCTCTTAAAGTAAGCCTGGACTTCATTCTAACATAATAATTTTTTGAATATCTATATGCAATGATAAATACCCAGCTAAAAGGTTAGGGAAAATATATCTAGTCCGCTCTTAAACAGCAATATAATTAGAGGTTGACTTTGGTACATATTACAATTAATTAAAAAAAATTTTTTTAAAAAAAGTCAAAAGCGCTATGGATTTTATATCAATAAAAGGACAAAGGCTTACACATTTATCTATACAGTACATATAATCAGCAATAGCAAGCGATCAGCTAATAATTGTGCAAACAGATAATAGTGCACACCAATTCAAATAACTCCCATCAATCTAGGGCTAGTCCCCTGATTTAATATAAACAATCCAAATGATGACTCCTATTATTTCTGGGTTGCACATAAGCCAGGAGTAGTTGTAAACTTATACTGTCCTGAAAAAGTGAAAAGTAAATGTCTGTAGACGTTCTTTAGGCTAAGGGCAAAACCATAAAACACAATACCATATGCAGGAGCTCATTGGAGTGAAGTAACTGGTGCCGTGCACAGACCAACTATTCGATGAAGAGATTCGTTGACAACTATTTTCATTATCGATTATGTTGATTAGTTGTTGCAGCTCTAGATTGGTGTAATACATACTTCAGATGTGGCTTTTTTCTTTACATTTTCAAAGCAACATTTTATGATATAAATCTTAAAGGGGCATGCAAATCACAATGGACTCCCCAATAATACGTTTAATTATGCATAGTAAAAATAGATAGTAGATGAGGTTAAAAAAAAGACAGAAGTCTCAAGTTCAAAATATAAACATCTAATATACTTACAAAAAAGCTCCAGTTGAGCTTAAATTTATCCCATTAAAAAGTGACCAATTTAACGTAAGCTATTTTGTCCCTGAATTCTGTTGCTAGCCAGAAATGTATCCGAACCATTTTTAAATGTATCTAAGGTATTGGCATTCACTACCTCCTTTGGTAATGAGTTCCACAATTTTATTGCTCTTACAGTGAAAAAAATGTTTCCTTTGCAGGAGATTAAATCTCCTTTCCTCCAGCTTTAAATTGTGACCTCTTGTCACAAACAATTTTCTTGGAATAAACATAGCTTCTGCCATCTCTGTATATAGGCCTTGAATATATATATATATATATATATATGTATATATATATATATATATATATATATATATATATACATATATATATATATATATATATATAAAGTAATCCTGTCACCTCTCAAGCGCCTTTTTTCTAGAGTAAACAGACCCAGTATGGCTAACCTCTCCTCATAAATAAAGGGATATAAAATAGCAAAAACTCACTAGGGGGCGCTCTTTAACTACAGGTAAAAAAAAATGAAAAGTTGTTAAAAAAAACAAACAATATAACAAAAAATGTGTACAAGTTCAGTTCAAAGTCCAAAAGGTGCAAACAAAGCAGGTTGGAGCTTCTCAGCCGCCCAGCTGAGACGCTCCAGCCTGCTTTGTTTGCACGTGATGGGGCTCTGGAGATGTAAGTTTGTTATATCCCATTGTATTTAACTGAGTCAAACTGTGCTGGGCTATTGTGGCTTCTGTTTTCTCCTGCATAGGAACCGTGTATCTATGGTTAGCTTGGTTTCACCTATGTAGCAGTTTTGCCTGGATATCAATAGCTGGACAACTGGAAAGTACCAGCCTGCTCTTTTAGCGCCATTCTAGTGCTTGCTGTATGTGAGTAGTCATTTTCCTATAGACAAACTTCCTTACCTAATTGTACTAGGCCATTTGGCGCCTCTGTGTTTTCTCTTTCCTTTTTAACCTCTCCTCATAGCTTAAATTCTCCATTCCCCTTACTAGCTTTGTGGCCCTTCTCTGAACTTTTTTGAGGTCTGCAATGTCTTTTTTTGAGATAGGTCCCCAGAACTGCACTCCATACTCAAGGTGAGGTCTTACCAGGGATTTATATAGTGACAGAATTATGCTTTTCTCCCTTGAATCAATGCCTCTTAATACATGCTAGCATCTTATTAGCCTTAGAAGCCGCTGCCCTGCATTGTGCACCCATCTTTAGCTTGTTATCTATTATTACTCCCAAATCCCTTTCCTCCTCTGTTTAGTCTAGTCTAGTCCCATTTAAATAATACATTGCTTGTTTATTTTTACTTCCAAAATGTTGAACCTTGTATTTTCCCATATTAAATCTCATATTCCATTTACTTGCCCATACTTCTAATTTTTGCAGATCCCCTTGTAACGCTAGTTCATCCTGCTTTGATTAAATGACCTTACACAACTTTGTATCATCTGCAAAAATAGAGATGTTGCTATTTAATCCTTGCTCCAAGTCATTATTAAAAATATTAAAAAGAACAGTGCCCAATACCAATCGCTAGGGTACTCCACTGATTACCTTTGTTCTATCTGCTGAGTATAATCTATTTACTACTACACATTGCTCCCTGTCTTTTATCCAGTTATTTATCCGTGAGCTAACATTTTCAGCTATTCCCAGTCTCTTAATTTTGTACATGAATCTCTCATGTGGCACTGTATCAAATGCCTTTGCAAAATCTAAGTATATCACATCAACTGATTCCCCTTTATCTATATTTTTACCTACTTCCTCGTAGAATCTAATTAGATTAGTTTGACATGATGTATTTCTCATAAAACCATGCTGATTTGAACTCATAATCTTGTTTACACGAATATACTCATCAATATAATCCTTTATAATCCCTTCAAGTATCTTCTCCACTATTGATGTCAGACTAACTGGTCTATAGCTTCCTGGATCAGCCCTGCTTCCCTTTTTGAAGAGTGGCACCACATCAGCTTTACGCCAATCCTGGGGTACTATGCCTGAGGATAATGAGTCTTGAAAAATTAAGAGTAGAGGTTTGTTCCCGTAAAACCATTGGGTGTATTCCATCTGGGCCTGGAGTTTTATTAATTTACCTTATCCATTTTTTTTCTGATATCCTCTAGACATAACCCAGTTAATGGTATGGGCTGGTATATTCTAGTTTGTTCCAAAGTATCCTCCATTGGTTCCTCTCTTGCGTATACTGAAGAAAAGAACTGGCTTAGTACCTCAGCCTTCTCTCTGTCACTGTTAATCATGCTAAACTCCATGCATTTTAATGTACCTATAGATTTTTGCCATTTATGAACTTAAAAAACTTTTAGGGTTTGACTTGAATCCTTTGAAATGAATCTTTAATTTTCAATTAAAGCTAATGTGATTGCTTTTTTGCATGCTTTGTTACATTCCTTATAAATATGATATGTTGAGGCAGTACTATTTCTTTGAATAATTTGCATGCCCTACGTTTTTTCCTAATCTCTCAACACATTTTTATTTAGCCACATTGGCTTAGATTTATTTATTTTACTTTTATAACCATATGGTATGTGTTGATATGTATATTTATTTAACAAAGTTTTAAATGTTATCCATTTATCCTCTGTATTGTTTTTATTTTGCCAGGGTTTCCTGTAATTTAACCAATGTGTTTTTTAAAAAAAAAAAACTGCCCTACGAGAGACCAATGTGCATCATGCATGAGCCAAAATTCTGAAAATACTTAATAAGCCTAACCCTGCTACATTCTACACAGTGATTGCTTGATCAGTGCAGGAGCATGTTTATATTTGCCTCTTAACTGAGATAAGATAAACTAAAATACAAAATAATAAAATTTTTGTTAAAGAATATAATTTTGTTAGACATTTTTTTAATACTGTTTCTTCACAGATCTGTGGTAAGGCTAAAAACCTGAAGCAAATGGACCTACAGCAAATCTTAACAAAGAAATGATTGCAACCACTAAAATATATCAATTTCCTTCAGATCGATAGTCACTAGATAGGCGTCATACAGTTGCCTATCCTTGAGATACCATCTTGAACACACATTTGTTGAGAGACTTGAGGTCTCGTGAACCTTTAATCTTTGTGCTAATCAGCTGTACTGAGGAACCTAATTGTAACGCTGATAAACATTATTTGAATGATTTAGTCCATGGTTATACAATCATTGTTTTCCAGGTAATTGGAGCTCTTATAATGTGACTCTCTGAAGGAGATATTTTGGCCTCTACATCCAGCACACCTCTGTTATTAAAGGGACTTTGTACACTAGCTTTTCTTTGCATACATGTTTTGTGGATGATCCATTTATATAGCCCATCTGGGTGTGATTTTGTAAAAATGTTTAGTTTTGCTTATTTTTAAATAACATTGCGCTGATTTTCAGACTCCTAACCAAACCTCAAAGCTTTAGATGTATACTGATGTATACAGACTTCAAATTGCTTCTGTTTGTATAATGGGTCTTTTCATATGCAGGGGGGGGGGGGAGGGTTTGCTCTCAGCCCCTTTCAGTGGGTGTCCCAGGCTAATCTAATCAAAAGTGCTAAATTGTGAGCATCTAGATAAGTTTTTAAAAGGTTTTATACCAAATTTTTATATCAGTATCTGTGTATATTATTCTTTATAGTAGTGCCTATTACATGCAGTTAAATGAAAATTGGTGTATACTGTCCCTTTAATGCTACCCAGATATAAAAGAAAAACTGAAATGATGGTCCTGACAAACCTTTGGTAAGTGTAATCACATGCCATCTAACAACTAGCTCCTTCCTGGCTAGGATAATGGCAGAAGACTACCTTTCTGATTGATTCTTAAAGTGATAGAAAGGTCAAATGTCTATTTTGCAATGACGATATTGCATATAGTTATTATTACTATTTTTCAGTTTCATACACACATATGCTGTGAGGGCCCGTGCACCAGTAATAAAGTTGAGCTGGTAGTGCTGTATATTGTGTCTGTGAAAACGTAATGTGTCATACAAGCCACTGCTGACCCTCTGAGGTGTGGTGTTTTAATACTGGTGCACAGACCCTCACATGATATGTGTGCACACTACTGAAAACAGTAATACATTTTACTAGAAGCATTTTTTGCTAATTGAAGTGTATAGGAAAAATGCTGTTATTTAAAATTGAAGGGCACCCATGCACATTTCAGTTTTAACCTTTATATTCCTTTATTTAACCCAAAAACTGAAAGCAGATGGGAGAAACACCAGCACATATAATGCAGATACATGGGAATCTCTGGGTCGGAAGCAAAACTTTCGTTTGATGAAATACTGGCAACTTCTGCTTCCAAATTAAAGGGATAGGAAACTTGCAGGATTCAGATAGAGCATGTCATTTTAAGACACTTTTAAATTCACTTTTATTTTCATATGTGTTTCATTCTCTTGGTATCCTTTGTTGAAAAATAACATCCTACGCTAGTGGGAGGTAGCTGGTGATTGGTGCCTGTACACATTTGTCTCGTGATTGGCTAACTAAATGTGTTCAGCTAGCTGTCATTAGCGCAATGCAGTTCTTTCAGAAAAAAATTACGAGAATAAAGTAAATTTGATAATAGAAGTAAATTGGAAAGTTATTTTAAAAACAAAATTTATGATTACCTGATGAATGTCTTTCTTTCCGGGCATGGAGAGTCCACAATTTCATTCGAATTACTAGTGGGAATTCAACTCCTGGCCAGCAGGAGGAGGCAAACAGCACCCCAGCAAAGCTGTTAAGTGTCACTTCCGTTCCCATAATCACCAGTCATTCGGCCGAAGGAAAATGGAAAAAGAAGATAAGACAAGGGTATAGAGATGCCTGAGGTTTGTACTAAAGAACTGCCTTCTTAAATTCAAAAGGGTAGGTCGTGGACTCTCCATGCACGGAAATAAAAAAAAATGATCAGGTAAGCATAAATTTTCTTTTCCTTCCTATGGCATGGAGAGTCCACAACCTCATCAATTACTAGTGGGAACCAATACCCAAGCTAGAGGACACAGAATGAAAGAAAGGGAGGGAGAACAAGACAGGCGGACCTCTACAGAAGGCACCACCGCTTGATGAACTTTTCTCCCAAAGGAAACCTCAGCAGAGGCAAAAAATTCAAATTTGTAGAAATTTGAAAAAGGAATGCAATGAGGACAATGAAGCCACCCTGTAAATTAGTTCCACAGAACTTTTTTTTTTCTTTTTTTTTTAATTAGTTTTTATTTTGAAAAAATACCAGATGTTTACAATACGTATATAAAGTTATTTCCAAAGCGTAACAATGAAGCACAACAGAAAAGTGCTTGTAGATATATCATACATGAAAGTGCTACTATTCCAGTGCATAGGTTCAGTACAAAGGCCTGGGTAAATTAAGTTTCTACATACAGTTTTGAAGAAGATACATAAATGACCGTTTACTTTTATTAACATTATACACAGGAGGTATTGGCAGCAAGCTTTAAGGGTGTCTGAGGACAAGACCCAATGGGAGGGGTAGTGTGGTTTAATGGGATCTGAGCTTATGTCGTTCTTTGTGCTGGTTCCATAATAGTATTTTAAGTTCGTGTGTAACTAGTGTGCCCAATTGAAGTTGGTGGTATCTTTCAAGGTATAGGAAACTCTCTACCTGGTCCTCCCACTCTTTTTCTGTCAGGATTGTGTGGGATTTCCAATGTCTTGGAATTAGGAATTTGGTGCTGTTTAACATAAGTATCAGTAGGTCCCTAGCAGTGCTGTCATGCAACTTAGGTAGGAGTAGAAATAATAGAATCTGTGGGTCGTTCGACAGTTGTTTGCCTATTGCATCTGACATGCGCTCAAGAACTGCCAGCCAGAATGCATCCAATTTACTGTATTGCCACCATATGTGTGTGGGAGTACCTACTTCTCTGCAACCACTCCAACACTTATTACTAGCTGTTTTGTAAATAGTGCGTAGTCTGCTGGGGGTTAGGTACCATCTTGTTAAGATTTTAAAATTGGATTCAAGAACTCTTGTGGATACCGACGAGCGCTTTGTAGTATTAAAGGCTGTCAGCCAGTCTTTAGTATCAATGTTAGTGCCCAGTTCCTTGTCCCATGAGTTAGTGTATCAAGCAATAGTTGTGGTTCTTTTATTAGTAGTAATTTGTACAATTGTGATATGGCGTGTTTTCTGAGTGGCATAGGGTCTCAAATGGGGTGAGGTTTCTAATTAAGTGGTGCTTCTTGGGGTGGGTGTCTACATAATGGCGGATTTGGGAATAAGTGTACCAGTTCAAAGACATCTCGGGGTGCATCTCTTGGATTGTGGAGAGGGGTCTGTGTGTTTTGTTTTTTCGGAAGAGCGATATTGTTCTACCCTTAATGTGATAGCCAGAGTCTAATAAGGTGTCTTTATAATTCCAAGGCAGGTCTGGGTTATGGCATATGGAGTACATGGGAGATAGAATGTTTGAGATTTTGGTGGATGTGTTTATTAGTTTATCCCATGTAGTAAAGAAGTCTGTGAGGAATGGGAATTGTGCAATGTTAGTGGGTCTGTTTGTGAGGTATCCAAGCTGCTAGTCCTGCATTACATAGGCCCAATAAGTGCCTATCAATCTGAACCCATTGCTTATTTTTATTGTTTGTACACCAATCCAATAGTTTGTGCAGCATTTTAGACTATTTGTAAATAAGAATGTTGGGAACGCCCAGCCCTCCCCTCCCATGTCTCTCGTCAGATACATATTCTTTCTTGCAATTCTGGGCTTGGAACCCTGCCAGATGTATTGCTCCATTAGTGATTGTATTTTGTCAAGATATTGTGTGGGGAGGTGTATGGGTGTAGTTTGCAGCAGGTATAGGAGTCGTGGCAAGATGTTCATTTTTACATTTATTCTGCCTATCCAAGATATTGATTTGTTTTTCCAGCTTGATAAGTCTGTAGTTAACTATTTTTCCATTGTTTTATAGTTAGCCGAGTAAATTGTTTGGATATCGAGTGCTAATTGGATGCCCAAATATTTCAGTTTGGATTTTTGCCTCTTGAGAGGACAGTTTGGGATCAGTTGATTAAGTTCTCTTTGACCGTAGTTTATGTTTAAATACTCAGATTTTTGTTAAATTTAGAAGGAAGCCGGAAACCCGACCAAAATTCTCAAATGTCTCAAGAACATTTGGTAGGGAAGACTCTATGTGGGTGAGGGTGGACATCATCGGCGTATAACGCCAATTTGTGCTCCGTGTCTCCAAGTCGGATTCCTGTGATAAGATTATTATTTCTGATCTGCTGTGCAAGAGCCTCAATAAATAAGGCAAATAGAGCAGGTGAGAGAGAGCAGACCTACCTTGTGCCATTGTGTATTTTGAAGCTATCAGACAGAATGCCGTTAGCTTTGACCCTTGCAGTGGGGTGGGAATACAGAGAGAAGACCAGATCTAAAAATTTGTCGTCGAATTTCATTTTCTGCATTACTGTTTTAAGGAAAAGCCAATTAACACGGTCAAAAGCTTTCTCTGCATCCGTGGACACTATAATGGTAGGGGTGTGAGTGGCTTGCACGTGGGAAATATCTGTAATGTTTTCATAGTGTTATCCCTAGTCTCTCTTCCCGGTATGAAGCCAACCTGATCTATGTTGATTAATTTGGGTAAATATCTGTTAAATTTTATGGCGAGTATCTTGGCAAAGATCTTTATATCAGAATTTAGGAGTGATATAGGGCGGAAATTTCCGGGTCTATTTGGCGTTTTCCCTGGTTTGGGGAGGATTGTAATATGGGCTTCGAGTAAGTTACCTGAGAAACCTCCAGTGCGCATTAATGAATTGAAGGTGTTTGTTAAGGGAATAGAAAGGTGATGGGTGTATGTCTTGTAATATTTCATGATGAACCCGACGGGGCCTGGGCTTTTACCATTGGGCATATCTTTAATTGCTTTTTGTGTTTCTTCCACCGAGATAGGCAAATTTAGGCTATCTGACTCGTCCCTATCTAAGGTCAGTAGGTCTATGTCTTTGAGGTAAGTATCCATGTCTTGTTGGGTGGTGTTGTTGTCTAGGTTGTACAAGGCCGCATAATACTGTCTGAACACTTCTGCTATGCTTTTGCTATCCTTTTGAAGTTCTCCGTGTTTATTTATTATCGAATGTATATGTGCATTTAGCTGGTTTCTCTTAAGTGCTTTAGCGAGTGAAGACCCTGCTTTATCTTTGGTGTTGAAATATTTTTGTTTCAACAGGGCTGCTCTCTTTTGGTGCTCTTTAACAAGGTGGTTTTTAAGATCTTTCCTGGATTGTGTTAGGGAATCTAATATACTGGTGGAGTGTGGTTGTTTTTTGTTCTCTTTTTCCCAGAAGCTAATTTGGGACATGGTGGAATTTATGAATTGTCTATTCGTCTTTTTTTCCCTCGCTTTGTGTGCTATCATCTCTCCTCTTATAACGCACTTGTGTGCTTCCCAAAGGATGAATGAGGTTATGTGGTCAATGTCATTTTCTTTAAAATATTTTTTTATGGACTGGTCTACAGCCTGTTTGGTTAGAGTGTTCCCTAATAGGAAGTCGTCCATCCTCCATATAAAGGGGCGCTGAGGCATGTCCGGCCGGAATCTGCAAGTCGGTAATCATGGATAGGCCAATCTGGTCCGTGTGTAAGTGGTCGATTTTGGTGTATGTGTTGTGTGGGTGTGAGTAGAAAGTGTAGTCCCTAGTGTCCGGGTTGATGGTTCTCCAGATATCGTGTAGCCTTAGTTGGTGCAGGTTATTGGATACCGATTTTAAGACTCGTTTAGGGGTATTGGTGATGCCTGTAGAAGTGTCTATTGTCGGGTCCAGTGATAAATTAAAATCGCCCCTCAGAAATATTGTCCCTTGGGCATGTTCTAAGAGGAGGTTAGTTACGTGTCTGAATAGGAGGTGCTGTTCTTTATTTGGTAGGTATATGTTTGCAAGAGTAATCGGCCTGTTAAATAACAAGCCTGTTATAATAAGGTACCTGCCGTCTTTGTCTTTCTCTGTGTGGGTCGCTTGGAAGTGTAGAGGGTTTTTAAGTAGTATGCCCACTCCTCCCTTCCTGGTGCCACCCGAGGCCAAGTAGCTCAATCTATATTTCTTTCATGTAATTAGCAAGAGTCCATGAGCTAGTGACGTATGGGATATACATTCCTACCAGGAGGGGCAAAGTTTCCCAAACCTCAAAATGCCTATAAATACACCCCTCACCACACCCACAATTCAGTTTTACAAACTTTGCCTCCGATGGAGGTGGTGAAGTAAGTTTGTGCTAGATTCTACGTTGATATGCGCTCCGCAGCAAGTTGGAGCCCGGTTTTCCTCTCAGCGTGCAGTGAATGTCAGAAGGATGTGAGGAGAGTATTGCCTATTTGAATGCAGTGATCTCCTTCTACGGGGTCTATTTCATAGGTTCTCTGTTATCGGTCGTAGAGATTCATCTCTTACCTCCCTTTTCAGATCGACGATATACTCTTATATATACCATTACCTCTGCTGATTCTCGTTTCAGTACTGGTTTGGCTTTCTACAAACATGTAGATGAGTGTCCTGGGGTAAGTAAATCTTATTTTCTGTGACACTCTAAGCTATGGTTAGGCACTTTGTTTATAAAGTTCTAAATATATGTATTCAAACATTTATTTGCCTTGACTCAGAATGTTCAACTTCCCTTATTTTCAGACAGTCAGTTTCATATTTGGGATAATGCATTTGATTTAATCATTTTTTCTTACCTTCAAAAATTTGACTCTTCCCTGTGGGCTGTTAGGCTCGCGGGGGCTGAAAATGCTTCATTTTATTGCGTCATTCTTGGCGCGGACTTTTTTGGCGCAAAAAATTCGTTTCCGTTTCCGGCGTCATACGTGTCGCCGGAAGTTGCGTCATTTTTTGACGTTATTTTGTGCCAAAAATGTCGGCGTTCCGGATGTGGCGTCATTTTGGCGCCAAAAAGCATTTAGGCGCCAAATAATGTGGGCGTCTTATTGGCGCGACAAATATGGGCGTCGCTTTTGTCTCCACATTATTTAAGTCTCATTTTTCATTGCTTCTGGTTGCTAGAAGCTTGTTCTTTG
Organism: Bombina bombina; assembly: GCF_027579735.1. Lineage (NCBI taxonomy): Eukaryota > Metazoa > Chordata > Amphibia > Anura > Bombinatoridae > Bombina > Bombina bombina. Next base: position 966,496,557 of record NC_069502.1, read on the forward strand.
GCATTTTTTCCCATTCCTGAAACTGTCATTTAAGGAATTTGATCAATTTTGCTTTATATATATGTTGTTTTTTCTCTTACATATTGCAAGATGTCTCACGTTGCATCTGAGTCAGAAGATACTACAGGAAAATCGCTGTCTAGTGCTGGATCTACCAAAGCTAAGTGTATCTGCTGTAAACTTTTGGTAGCTATTCCTCCAGCTGTTGTTTGTATTGATTGTCATGACAAACTTGTTAAAGCAGATAATATTTCCTTTAGTAAAGTACCATTGCCTGTTGCAGTTCCTTCAACATCTAAGGTGCAGAATGTTCCTGATAATATACGAGATTTTGTTTCTGAATCCATAAAGAAGGCTATGTCTGTTATTTCTCCTTCTAGTAAACGTAAAAAATCTTTTAAAACTTCTCTCCCTACAGATGAATTTTTAAATGAACATCATCATTCTGATTCTGATGACTCTTCTGGTTCAGAGGATTCTGTCTCAGAGGTTGATGCTGATAAATCTTCATATTTATTTAAAATGGAATTTATTCGTTCTTTACTTAAAGAAGTACTAATTGCTTTAGAAATAGAGGATTCTGGTCCTCTTGATACTAATTCTAAACGTTTGGATAAGGTATTTAAAGCTCCTGTGGTTATTCCAGAAGTTTTTCCTGTTCCTAATGCTATTTCTGCAGTAATTTCCAAAGAATGGGATAAATTGGGTAATTCATTTACTCCTTCTAAACGTTTTAAGCGATTATATCCTGTGCCGTCTGACAGATTAGAATTTTGGGACAAAATCCCTAAAGTTGATGGGGCTATTTCTACCCTTGCTAAACGTACTACTATTCCTACGTCAGATGGTACTTTGTTTAAGGATCCTTTAGATAGGAAAATTGAATCCTTTCTAAGAAAAGCTTATCTGTGTTCAGGTAATCTTCTTAGACCTGCTATATCTTTGGCTGATGTTGCTGCAGCTTCAACTTTCTGGTTGGAAACTTTAGCGCAACAAGTAACACATCATGATTCTCATGATATTATTATTCTTCTACAGCATGCTAATAATTTTATCTGTGATGCCATTTTTGATATTATCAGAGTTGATGTCAGGTTTATGTCTCTAGCTATTTTAGCTAGAAGAGCTTTATGGCTTAAAACTTGGAATGCTGATATGGCTTCTAAATCAACTTTACTTTCCATTTCTTTCCAGGGTAACAAATTATTTGGTTCTCAGTTGGATTCCATTATTTCAACTGTTACTGGTGGGAAAGGAACTTTTTTACCACAGGATAAAAAATCTAAAGGTAAAAGCAGGGCTAATAATCGTTTTCGTTCCTTTCGTTTCAACAAAGAACAAAAGCCTGATCCTTCATCCTCAGGAGCAGTTTCAGTTTGGAAACCATCTCCAGTCTGGAATAAATCCAAGCCAGCTAGAAAGGCAAAGCCTGCTTCTAAGTCCACATGAAGGTGCGGCCCTCATTCCATCTCAGCTGGTAGGGGGCAGGTTACGTTTTTTCAAGGAAATTTGGATCAATTCTGTTCACAATCTTTGGATTCAGAGCATTGTTTCAGAAGGGTACAGAATTGGTTTCAAGATGAGACCTCCTGCAAAGAGATTTTTTCTTTCCCGTGTCCCAGTAAATCCAGTAAAAGCTCAAGCATTTCTGAAATGTGTTTCAGATCTAGAGTTGACTGGAGTAATTATGCCAGTTCCAGTTCCGGAACAGGGGATGGGGTTTTATTCAAATCTCTTCATTGTACCAAAGAAGGAGAATTCCTTCAGACCAGTTCTGGATCTAAAAATATTGAATCGTTATGTAAGAATACCAACGTTCAAGATGGTAACTGTAAGGACTATCTTGCCTTTTGTTCAGCAAGGGAATTATATGTCCACAATAGATTTACAGGATGCATATCTGCATATTCCGATTCATCCAGATCATTATCAGTTCCTGAGATTCTCTTTTCTGGACAAGCATTACCAGTTTGTGGCTCTGCCGTTTGGCCTAGCTACAGCTCCAAGAATTTTTACAAAGGTTCTCGGTGCCCTTCTGTCTGTAATCAGAGAACAGGGTATTGTGGTATTTCCTTATTTGGACGATATCTTGGTACTTGCTCAGTCTTTACATTTAGCAGAATCTCATACGAATCGACTTGTGTTGTTTCTTCAAGATCATGGTTGGAGGATCAATTTACCAAAAAGTTCTTTGATTCCTCAGACAAGGGTAACCTTTCTGGGTTTCCAGATGGATTCAGTGTCCATGACTCTGTCTTTAACAGACAAGAGACGTCTAAAATTGATTGCAGCTTGTCGAAACCTTCAGTCACAATCATTCCCTTCGGTAGCCTTATGCATGGAAATTCTAGGTCTTATGACTGCTGCATCGGACGCGATCCCCTTTGCTCGTTTTCACATGCGACCTCTTCAGCTCTGTATGCTGAAGCAATGGTGCAAGGATTACACGAAGATATCTCAATTAATATCTTTAAAACCGATTGTTCGACACTGTCTAACATGGTGGACAGATCACCATCGTTTAATTCAGGGGGCTTCTTTTGTGCTTCCGACCTGGACTGTAATTTCAACAGATGCAAGTCTCACAGGTTGGGGAGCTGTGTGGGGATCTCTGATGGCACAAGGAGTTTGGGAATCTCAGGAGGTGAGATTACCGATCAATATTTTGGAACTCCGTGCAATTTTCAGAGCTCTTCAGTTTTGGCCTCTTCTGAAGAGAGAATCGTTCATTTGTTTTCAAACAGACAATGTCACAACTGTGGCATACATCAATCATCAAGGAGGGACTCACAGTCCTCTGGCTATGAAAGAAGTATCTCGAATTTTGGTTTGGGCGGAATCCAGCTCCTGTCTAATCTCTGCGGTTCATATCCCAGGTATAGACAATTGGGAAGCGGATTATCTCAGTCGCCAAACGTTGCATCCGGGCGAATGGTCTCTTCACCCAGAGGTATTTCTTCAGATTGTTCAAATGTGGGAACTTCCAGAAATAGATCTGATGGCGTCCCATCTAAACAAGAAACTTCCCAGGTATCTGTCCAGATCCCGGGATCCTCAGGCGGAGGCAGTGGATGCATTATCACTTCCTTGGAAGTATCATCCTGCCTATATCTTTCCGCCTCTAGTTCTTCTTCCAAGAGTAATCTCCAAGATTCTGAAGGAATGCTCGTTTGTTCTGCTGGTAGCTCCGGCATGGCCTCACAGGTTTTGGTATGCTGATCTTGTCCGGATGGCCTCTTGCCAACCGTGGACTTTTCCGTTAAGACCAGACCTTCTGTCACAAGGTCCTTTTTTCCATCAGGATCTGAAATCCTTAAATTTAAAGGTATGGAGATTGAACGCTTGATTCTTGGTCAAAGAGGTTTCTCTGACTCTGTGATTAATACTATGTTACAGGCTCGTAAATCTGTATCTCGAGAGATATATTATAGAGTCTGGAAGACATATTTCTTGGTGTCTTTCTCATCATTTTTCTTGGCATTCTTTTAGAATACCGAGAATTTTACAGTTTCTTCAGGATGGTTTAGATAAGGGTTTGTCCGCAAGTTCTTTGAAAGGACAAATCTCTGCTCTTTCTGTTCTTTTTCACAGAAAGATTGCTATTCTTCCTGATATTCATTGTTTTGTACAAGCTTTGGTTCGTATAAAACCTGTTATTAAGTCAATTTCTCCTCCTTGGAGTTTGAATTTGGTTCTGGGAGCTCTTCAAGCTCCTCCGTTTGAACCTATGCATTCATTGGACATTAAATTACTTTCTTGGAAAGTTTTGTTCCTTTTGGCCATCTCTTCTGCCAGAAGAGTTTCTGAATTATCTGCTCTTTCTTGTGAGTCTCCTTTTCTGATTTTTCATCAGGATAAGGCGGTGTTGCGAACTTCTTTTGAATTTTTACCTAAAGTTGTGAATTCCAACAACATTAGTAGAGAAATTGTGGTTCCTTCATTATGTCCTAATCCTAAGAATTCTAAGGAGAAATCGTTGCATTCTTTGGATGTTGTTAGAGCTTTGAAATATTATGTTGAAGCTACGAAATCTTTCCGTAAGACTTCTAGTTTATTTGTTATCTTTTCCGGTTCTAGAAAAGGCCAGAAAGCTTCTGCCATTTCTTTGGCATCTTGGTTGAAATCTTTAATTCATCTTGCCTATGTTGAGTCGGGTAAAACTCCGCCTCAAAGAATTACAGCTCATTCTACTAGGTCAGTTTCTACTTCCTGGGCGTTTAGGAATGAAGCTTCGGTTGACCAGATTTGCAAAGCAGCAACTTGGTCCTCTTTGCATACTTTTACTAAATTCTACCATTTTGATGTATTTTCTTCTTCTGAAGCAGTTTTTGGTAGAAAAGTACTTCAGGCAGCGGTTTCAGTTTGAATCTTCTGCTTATGTTTTTCGTTAAACTTTATTTTTGGGTGTGGATTATTTTCAGCAGGAATTGGCTGTCTTTATTTTATCCCTCCCTCTCTAGTGACTCTTGTGTGGAAAGATCCACATCTTGGGTAGTCATTATCCCATACGTCACTAGCTCATGGACTCTTGCTAATTACATGAAAGAAAACATAATTTATGTAAGAACTTACCTGATAAATTCATTTCTTTCATATTAGCAAGAGTCCATGAGGCCCGCCCTTTTTTTTGTGGTGGTTATGATTTTTGTATAAAGCACAATTATTCCAATTCCTTATTTTATATGCTTTCACACTTTTTTATCACCCCACTTCTTGGCTATTCGTTAAACTGAATTGTGGGTGTGGTGAGGGGTGTATTTATAGGCATTTTGAGGTTTGGGAAACTTTGCCCCTCCTGGTAGGAATGTATATCCCATACGTCACTAGCTCATGGACTCTTGCTAATATGAAAGAAATGAATTTATCAGGTAAGTTCTTACATAAATTATGTTTTACGACTCAGAAGTTTAGGTTTGTGTCCTCTCTTAAAGTGCGTTTCCTGTATAAATAGTAAATTGCTGGAAGTTTTGTAAAGGTCTCTAAAGACCATGGACCTTTTTTCTGGGCTGTTTAACCCTTTCGCGGTAATAGAGGTGATGGATATTGTGTGTGTCATTGTGGATCTAAGATAAATGGGTGCGTGTGTGCAGGTTGAGGGAGATCTTCCCTACTTGATGTGTGTTTTACGCTGTGTCTGATACAAGACAGGGAAAATATATTACTGTTGCACAGCAAGCAAAGACAAAATAACTGGTTCAAAAAGCAACAATACAACTTTTCTTGAGGTATGCAATAACAGAAAAATACAATATAAACACAATGCAATAAAATGTGTAAAGGCAAACTTAAGTCTTTTCTCTCTTTTTTTTTTCCTTCTTATCTATTATTTTTAACTGAAAAGTTCACTTAGCAGTAAGTTACAGTTATGCAAAAATGAATAAACAATTGGGGTAGTATCCCCACTTCCAAACCTAAAGAATTATAGGAAAAAATAAAGTTATTGCATACGACCTGTAGCCGCCATGGCTGGGAGAAAAGTTCAGTCCGAGGTGGGTGATGCTGCGGTTCTGGTGGCCATCAAGACCTGGTCCATAGGATTAGATGTGAAGAGAAGTCTTGGACTTGCAGATTTAGGAGTCTTGTGCAGGAAGTTATTTGTCCTCTGGATGTCTCTGGGGGGGAATTGTCGGTCTTCTGGGTGAATGATGTTGAGTTGGAGAGTTTTGTTAAACCTTGGCAGGTCCTCCAAAGATTTGAGGGTGGCTGTCGTGTCTCCCCTGGAGGCGGTAATGCTGACCGGGAATCCCCACCGGTATGGGATCTGCTGCTCCCTTAGAACTATAGTGATGAAGCCCAGCTCCCTCCTCTTCTGCAGTGTTGCTGGGCTGAGATCAGCAAATATCTGGATATGGATTCCAGCGTGCGTGACTTTTTGTTTTTGTCTGGCCAGTCTCAGGATTTCTTCTCTGTCCTTATAGTCCAAAAGCTTCACAATTATGTCCCGAGGAGGCGCCTTTGGGGGGGGGGGGTTGCTCTTAGGGCCCTGTGGGCTCTTTCAATGCGTATGTCAGCTGTGCTGAACAAGTCCTGGAGGCATCCTTCGATGGTGTTTGGCTGGATTGAATCTGGGATCCCATGTATGCGCAGGTTGTTACGCCTGCCTCTATAGTCCAGGTCCTCGACTTTCGTCATCAGTTAATGTATAGTTTCTTCCTGATCATATGCGACTTATTGACCGTATTGTGGCTCTCCTCCAAGACCGATATTCTTTGGGTGATTTTAGAGAGGTCTCTTTTAAGCTCCCCATACCAGTTTTTGACTTCTCCTATGATGTCTTTAATATCATCTTTTGTGCACAGATTTTGCAGATCATCTCTCGTGAGGGCCGGCGGACTTATAGTTTCTTTCTCTTGTTGCTGCTGTTCCGAGGTGGTTGCCATTTTGGGAGTTTTTGCAACAGGAATTGCTGCATTCATTTGGTGCTGTTTATGTTGTTGGTCTTAGTATTTCTGAGACCAGGCATATCCAGAGGCACTGTGTGTCAGGGCTGGGTCTGTTGGCTGAAAGCAAAGGAATGATGGGTGGGAGAGCAGTAGTAAAACAGTGTGTCCCCACAGATTGTCACGGTCTGGGCCACAGTGCAGCGTGAGTGTTGATTAAGTTAGAAGGCTGGGCTCCCCACGTGGGATTGTGGCCTGTGTGCTTGGGTTTGGATTAAGGGTTCTGGCTAGTGTGGGCCCCAGGTCTTATGCCTCATATACCCCGGATAGGCAAAATTATACCAATGCAGGTGTTATGTGTATCCACTTATGTGAGTACAGAAACAGCTCACCTCTGTGTTCCTCCAGGGACCTCTATGCAAGGAAGCCTGCTTGTGGCTGTATGGTGCTGGTTCAGACGATTGGGCACTAAATCAAAGCCCTGTGTGATGGATCTCCCTCTGAAAATGGAGCAGAAGGAGGCAACAGCTAAGGGGCGACTTAAAACTTTATCCCCTTGTGAGGCACAGCATTGTGCTCCGCTCGTAATGTGTGATAGCTGAGGAGCTGCGGGCATACAGCGTGCAGGGCTGCACTTCCGGTTTCGGAAAAACTGATTCATTTTTGTGTTATGGTGCCAGAATGAGCCAATTTTATGTCCAGGGTGCTCCCAGGTCCTTCAGGCACCTCTGTTGTCAGTTTTGGAGCGGTTACTTAGGTGTATGTGGTTCAGTTTGGGAGTGGGGCTTAGAAGCTATTAAGTTATGTTGCCATCTCCCTGAACGGCCAGGCTCCGCCCCCAGAACTTTCATTTTTTTAAAATAAAACCCCCCTGAAGGGACAGTCCTAGAGGAAAGAACTGTAATACTCTCAGGAGGTAGCCGTCCAGCTGTCTCTCTTATCAGAGAAAACAACGAACAGGACAATAGATTTCCAAAAATCCTTAGATGCTTGAAAGTAGCATCTTAGAGCACGCACAACACCCAGGTTATGCAACAGGCATTCCTTCTGAGAAGATTTAGGACAAAAGGAATGAACAATAATGTCCTGATTGATATTGCTATCCAATACTACATTGGGAAGAAATCACAACTCGAAAGAAGAACCGCCTTATCCACATGAAAAAAAAAGGTAAAGGGGAACACACTGCAGAGCCGAAAGCTTGGAAAATTTTGCGAGTAGAAGAAAAAGCAAAGAGAAACAAAAAATTCCAAGATAACAACATAAAATTAATTGAATGCATAGGCTCAAACAGAACCTGCTGCCAAACTCTAAGGACAAGTATAAGATTACATGGAGGAGCAACAGGAATAAACACAGGCCTGAATTTGACCAAGGCCTTAACAAACTATAGCACATCTGGCAAAAGGGCTCCTAAAACCTTTGTAAAGATTTGGGGAACCGTAGCAAGGCCAAAGAGAAAAGCTACAAACTGGAAGGTTCGGCAAGGAAGGCAAACCGCAGGAAAAGGTGATGTTCCTTGTGAATTGGAACATGAAGATACTCATTCTTCAGGTCTATGGTAGTCACAAACTGACCCTCCTGAACCAAAAGTAGAATGGAACGAATAGTCTCCCTTTTGAAGGACGGAACCTAGAGAAATTTGTTGAGACACTTGAGGTCCAATATGGGTCGCAAAAATTCCCTATTTCATTGAAACCAGAAAAAGGATTGAATAGAATCCTAGACCCCGTTCCACCACAGAAACTGGAACAATCAGTCTCAGCGAAAATATGTCCTTTACACAGTTTAAGAAGGACTCTCTCTTCACCTGGTTTGCACATAACTTTAACAGACTAAATATGCCCCTGAGGGGGCAAGACTTTAATCCTATCCTGTATCTCTGGGAAACTACTTTCACAGCCCAAGGATCTGGGACATCTGGAATCCAAGTCTGAGAAAAGGAAAACCTGCCCTTAGATGATCTATGATTGGATCGGGGGTGGCCCCTTCATGCCGACTTAAATTCAGAGGAGTTTAGGATTACTTTCAAGGTTGACCGGATCTCCATGAAGTCCTCGATTGCTCCAGCTTCCTGAAGAAGGAAAATCCCTATCCCCAGAAGTTTCGACAAAGATTGCGGCCAGAACAGGTCCAAATAAAGTCTTGCCCTTAAGGGTAAAGACAGAAGACAGAAGATTGAATTTGGGTGAAACATCTGCTAACCAAGACATTAGCCCTAGAGCTCTGCGTGCTAAAACCACAATGCTCCCAACCTTACCACTAGCATGCTGGCCTCACAGATAAAAGGAATAGCCAGCCTTAGAGCCTTGATCCTATCGTGGATCTCCTCTAAAGTAGTCTCCTCTGAAATTAGATCAGACAAGGAGATGCACCAGAAAGATGCGCACCTGGAAATATAGCAAAATTTGCCACTGGAAGCCATAGGAAACTCCGATGAATGTATAACCTTCTTTCGGTTTCAAGCTTTTAAACCATAAGATCCTTGAAGAAGCACTATCCTCGAGCGGCATAGTAGTGCTTTTAGCTAGAGTGGAGATATCAACCTCTACTTTAGTTACAGAGCTCCACTTAGTCACGAACAGAATCAGCAACAGGAAACCTCTTCTTGAAAACAGGGGACAGGGAAATAATCCCCGTCTTCTCCCATTCCTCAGCTATAATGTTAAACATACAACCTGGAACTGGAATTATTACTACAACTGAAAATTTGATATCAAACACGCTGTAAAGCTTATTAGACTACCTTGGAGTTTCAGAGACAGTGGAGTCTGAGTTCTTCGAGGTAGCAAGAACCTCCTTCAATAGTAATCAGAAGTGTTCCAGCTAAAATCTAAAATTAACCTCTTTTAGGTCTGCAGTACTAGCCACTACAGACTCAGGATCAGAGATCTCGCCCTCAGAAGTCACTGAGGACTATCTTAATCAGAAAAACGAGAGAGACTGACTGACGCAAACTTAGTGGAGTCAAAAATATTCTTAGATTTCCTCTTTCTATTACCAGCAAACAGAAAGGCTGATAAGACTGCAGAAAACACAGATGATAGTTTGCGCAGCAAAAATCCCTGGAAAAATACACCCCAGGAACTGGTTGAGAGGAACCGCAGGGCACTGCATGTGACTGCTAAAAATGTTGGGACGTTAGAGGGGAAACTGAGGCATAGAATGGACAACATATATCCTAAAAGATAGATGGCTCTGAGAGGGTATGCTTATTTAGACAAAAAACAGATTTAAAAAGAGAATCAAAATTGCACAGAGGAAAATTATTAAACCTCTAAGCAAAAAACATATATCAAAAGAACAAGACAGGCAGACCTAAACAGAAGGCACCACCGCTTGAAGAACCTTTCTCCCAAAGATAGCCTCAGCCAAGGCAAAAGTATAAAATTTGTAGAATTTGGAAAAGCTATGCAAAGAGGACCATGCTGCCGCCTTGCAAATTTGCTCCACAGAGGCTTCATTTTTGAAAGCCCAGGAAGAGGAGACAGCTCTAGTGGAATGAGCCGTAATTCTCTCAGGAGGTTGCTGTCCAGCAGTCTCATAAGCTAACCAGATAACATTTCTCAACCAGAGAGAAAGGGTAGTAGAAGTTGCCTTCTGACCCTTACCAGAGAAAACAATGAACAGGGCAGTAGACTGCCGAAAATCTTTAGTTGCTTGAAGGTAAAATTTTAGAGCCCGCACAACATCCAGGTTATGCAAGACGTTCCTTCCGTGAAGAAGGATTGGGACAAAAAGAAGGAACGACAATTTCCTGATTAATATTGCGATCCGACACTACTTTAGGAAGAAATCCCAGCTTAGTACAAAGAACCGCAAAAGAATAGACAGTGCAGAAATCTGACCCTTCAGAGTACTGACTGACAAACCTTTCTCCAGGCCCTCCTGAAGAAAAGACAAAATTCTGGGTATTCTAACTCTGCTCCAAGAGAAACCCTTCGATTCACACCATTAAAGGTATTTGCGCCATACTTTATGGTAAATCTTGCGAGTAACAGGTTTACGAGCTTGGAGCATGGTATCAATGACCGTCTCAGAGAAGCCACGCCTAGCCAAAACTAGGCGTTCAATCTCCAAGCTGTCAGCTTCAGAGAATCTAGATTTGGATGGAGGAAGGGACCCTGAAGTAGAAGGTACTTCCTGAGAGGTAACATCTTCACTAGATCCACAAACCAGATCCTGCGAGGCCATGCAGGAGCTATTAAAATCACAGATGCTCTCTCCTGTTTGATACAAGCAATGACTCGTGGAAGGAGAGCAAACGGAGGAAACAGGTATGCCAGATTGAAGTTCCAAGGAACAGCTAGAGTCTCTATCAGAATGGGCTGAGGATCTCTTGACTTTGAGCCGTACCTTGGAAGCTTAGCGTTTTGACGAGACGCTATCAGATCCAACTCCGGAATCCCCCACCTGAGGGATATCTTTGAGAACTCCTCTGGATGGAGAGCCCACTCCCCGGGATGAAAAGTCTGTCTGCTCAGAAAATTTGCCTACAAGTTGTCCACCCCTGGAATATGGATGGCAGATAGGAGACAAGCGTGAGCTTCCGCCCACTGCAAAATGCGAGTCACCACCGCCTTCATTGCTAAGGAACTTCAAGTTCCCCCCTGATGGTTGATGTAAGCCACGAGGTGATGTTATCCGATTGGAATCTGATAAATCAGACTAAAGATAATTGAGGCCAAGCTGTCAAGGCATTAAAGATTTCTTTCAACTCTAAGATGTTTATGGGACGAGGAGACTCCTCCTGATTCCACAGGCTCTGGTCACAATCACCCAGGAAGGTCTGAGGAAGCAAGTGCTGCAAGACAGATGGTCCTGTGAAATCCACCATGAGAGAGTCTCTTGTTGATTGAGCATGCATAGTTGCAGAGGTCTCAGATGGTATCGAACAAAAGGAATGATGTCCATGGAAGCCACCATCAGACCATTCACCTCCATGCATTGAGCTACTGAAGACCGAATAGCAGACTGGAGAGAAAGGCACAAAGCGAGAAGTTTGGATTTTCTGACATCCGTCAGGAAATTCTTCATGGACAGGGAATCTATGAATTTGGACACCCTTGTAGCTGAAACAAAGGAGTTTTTTTTCCAGATTCACTTTCCAGCCGTAGGAATGAAGAAAAGACAACATCTCTGTATGAGATTTTGCAAGTTGAAAAGATGACGCCTGAACCAAGATGTCGTCTAGGTAATGCGCCACCGCAATTCCCTGAGATCTGACTACTGCCAGAAGAGTGCCCAGAACCTTTGTGAATATTCTGGGAGCCGTGGCAAGGCCAAAGGGAAGTGCAACAAACTGGAAATGCTTGTCCAGAAAGGCAAACCTCAGAAACTGGTGATGATCCCTGTGAATGGGAACATGAAGATATGCGTCCTTCAGGTCTATGGTTGTCATAAACTGACCCTCTTGGACCAAGGGAAGAATGGAACGAATTGTTTCCATTTTGAAGGATGGAACCCTGAGGAACTTGCTTAGACACTTTAGGTCGGCAAGTTCCCTCCTTTTTGGGAACCACAAAAAGATTTGAATAGAATCCTAGACCCCATTCCCTTATGGGAACTGGAACAATCACTCCCAGGGAAGATAGGTCCTTTACGTAGTTTAAGAAGGCCTCTCTCTTTACCTGGTCTGCAGATAATCTTGACAGGATGAATCTGCCCCTAGGAGGACAAGTCTTGAAGCCTATTCTGTAACCCTGGGATACTATGTCCACTGCCCAGGGGTCCGGAACATCTCGTATCCAAGCTTGATGAAAGAAAGTCTGCCCCCTACCTGATCCAGAATCGGACCGGGGGCAATCCCTTCATGCTGAATCGGTGGAAGGCTTCTTGGTTTGCTTCCTTTATTCCAGGGCTGACTGGATCTCCATGAAGTCTTGGATTGCTCCGGCTTGGAAGAGGAGGAGGAAGACGTCTGTGCCTTGAAATTACGAAAGGAATGAAAATTAGAATCCTGGCAACCCTTAGGTCTATTCTTCTTGTCCTGAGGTAGAAAAGATCCCTTTCTACCCGTAATTTCTGAAATGATCTCCGCCCAACCAGGACCAAATAAAGTCTTACCCTTATAATGACAAAAGCTTAAACTTGGAAGTTACATCCGCCGACCAAGATTTTAACCACAAAGCTCTGCGAGCCAGAACCGCGAAGCTAGACATTTTGGCTCCCAGCCTCATCACTTACATGTTGGCATCACAGATGAAAGTATTGGTCAGTTTAAGAGCCTTGATCCTACCTTGTATCTCCTCTACAGTTGTCTCTTCTGAAATTCAATCAGACAAGGCATCGCACCAATAAGAAGCTGCTCCCGCCATCGTAGCAATACTAGCAGCAGGTTGCCACTGTAATCCCTGATGAATGTACATTTTTCTTAAGTAAGCTTCCAGCTTCTTATCCATGGGATCCTTGAAAGAACAACTATCCTCTATAGTTCTTGGCAAGAGCAGAGATAGCTCCCTCTACCTTGGGCACTGTACGCCATGAATCACGTATAGAATCAACAACAGGAAACATCTTTTTAAAAACAGGGGAAGGGGAAAAAGGAATCATTGGCTTATCCCATTCCTGAGCTATGATTTCTGACATCTCCACAGATGAAGGAGTATCATAAACTCTATTAAGCTTAGTAGACTTTTTAGGGTTGATAACAACAAAAGGTTCGGAGTCGTCCAAAGTAGCTAGAACTTCCTTCAGAAGCAACCAGAGGTGTTCAAGCTGAAATCTGAAATTAACTTCTTCAGGTTCTGCAGAAGCTACTGAGGTATCCTCTTTATCAGACATTTGTGAGAGGTTGACCAGCATAGATTTAGTGAGGTCAGAAACCTTACCAGCAGAAATATTTTTAGATTTTCTTGTAAGCTTACCCGAAGCCGGGAAGTAATCTGAGCAGCAAAATCCCCTGGCAAATAACCCCCAGGAGGTTGAGAGGGAAAACAAGGCACTGTATGTGAAACTATTAAGGCTTGGGACGTCTGTGGAGAAAACTGAGACATATCATGAACAGCAGTATCCTGAGAGACATTTGGCTCAGAAGGCAATATTTGTCTTTAAATTTTAAAATTTTTGATAAGCATGTGGAGCAAAATTGCATAGGTAGAACAATTGGAGCCTCTAAACAAAGTAAAAATGTATCCATAGAAGAATCTTGTTCTGTGTCCATAGCTTAAAGAATCAGTTTTCAATAGTAAAGATTAAAAAGAAAATCTATTATCAGAAATAACTTAAATTATGCTTACCTGATCATTTTCTTTTCTTTTGATGGGAATAGTCCACAGCTGCATTCATTACTTTTGGGATGACACCCCAGCCAAAAGCTTAAATACCTCCCCCACTTCCCTCATCCCCCAGTCATTCTGCCAAGGGAACAAGGAACAGTAGGAGAAATATCAGGGTGAAAAAGGTGCCAGAAGAAGAAAATAAAGCACAGCCTCCTTAACAATAAACGCGCGCTGGGAGCTATGGACTCTTCCCGTCAGAAGAAAAGAAAATAATCAGGTAAGCATAATTTAAGCTTTTCTTCTTAAACAGGAAGAGTCCACAGCTTTCATTACTTCATTACTTTTGGGAAAACAATACCCAAGCTATAGAGGACACTAAATGCAAACAAAGGGCAGGTACAGAAGGCGGCCCCTTCGAAAAGGGCACCACAGCCTGAAATTACCCATAAAAACTGAAAAACAAAAATAACTGCCCATCAGTTAAACAACTGGCATGCCGTGCTGGAGACCACTTAAAATCCTTAGATTCCACTGAGCACAATGCCCCCAAGGAGCCAAGTCCCGCAGGCTCCCAAATCGCACAAACCTACCCCAGGGAAAGCACCTTCACCTACCCCCGAAGGGGAGAACTGAGTACCCAAAAGGAGATCCAAAGGACCGTCAGAATAGGGTAAGAAACCCCAAGACAAAGCAAAATGAAGGTTGTTACAGGACAGCCACCCAGGGAAAAGAACTCTCTATAAAGTCCAACTCCCAAAGAGACACTCCCAACCTATGAGAGAGAGAGAGAGATCGAGAGGAAGAACAAAATCCATCCACAGATCCCCCGACCCAACAGGTAGGAAACCCACATTTGGACCATAGGAAAAACACGGAGTTCACCAACAGGATGTAAAAACCAACTATCCCAGCAGAAAAGAGGACGTTCTGTGAAACACAAAACCACAACGGACAGAACTTGCGTGTGCCAGCTCCCGGGCAGCAAAGCTGACCCTAAGTCAACATGGGACCCCATCCCATAGAGTGCGCCGAATTATCAATGGCAGCTCCCTACCAGGAAAGACCAGACCCCAGAAGACAACCAACACCAGCAGCAATGCAACCAATGGAGTAAGGAACACCCATGAACCCCCCACCAGGGAGGATAACAGGGACAACAAAAGTACATGGTCAGACCCAGAAGAGCAGACAGATCCCCGACCTCCCCTCCAAGAATGGACCCAACCCAGAAAAGGGCTGGAACAGCTGCATCAAAAGAGAGTAGAGGTCCTAAGAGGAAACTACCCTCTGACCAATTACTAGCAGCTGGCAAGCTACCAAGAATCCATGACAGAAAAATAAAGCTTGTGAGCGCACATTCCAAGTGCAAGTAGCTGCAGCCGGTTTCAAACTGCAAACCTTCCGCTTGCTAGGCAGCAAAGCTAAATATCAGGCTACTACAGCTGGCACTACATGCTTGGGCTACGAAACCCATACACAATCCCCGTCTCTAAGAAGGAACAATCCCAAAAGGGAAGATAGGGCACAGAGCTACCACGATACCCTAGTACCAGAGCCAGCCCCCCTGACATCCCACACGCAAGGAGTCAAGAAAAGAATCCTCGAACGAGAAGATAAGGACCCACAGGGCCCCCATGGAAACTGTATACTTCCAAATCCTCTCCAAAGGACAAAAGCCAAGGAGACCACTTCCCCAGCCATAGGCAAGGTGAAGAGACCAAAGAGAATGGTAAAACAATACCATTTAGTAATAACCCAACGGTCGATACTTCCAGCTCAGTCGAGACCAACAATCTCGAGCCTTAAATGCAAAAGATCCACCTGAAAGGCAGCAAACTAACCTTTCAGGTAGATACCAAATCTCCCATGAGAGTTAAAAAATAACTCCCCGAAGAGACAAGCGGACATTCTAAACCCTAAAGTTTGAAACTGAACCGCCCAGGACCGAGCGCAATGACCCGGACCCCAAAATCTCAGACAAGAGACATGGCCATAAGCCAGACCCCCCCCAAAACCGGGGACAGGCCGTTCCTCCTGAGGAACCACCAAGTTGCCTCATACGGAGAAGGGCACTCTAGGTAGTGCCTACCACACCCCAATGTCCTTGAACATTGGACACTCGTAAGGGACTCAGATCAAGATCCTATACTCGTAGGTGGATCTGAACCCTGGACCATCTGTTTGCAACCCCAGAAACCAACGCCTAGATTTAGAGTTTTGCGGCCAAAGGGGTGCGTTAGCTACGCGTGTTTTTTTTCCCCCGCACCTTTTAAATAACGCTGGTTTTGAGAGTTCTCTGAAGGGCTGCGTTAGGCTCCAAAAAGGGAGTGTAGAGGCATATTTACCGCCACTTCAACTCTCAATACCAGCGTTGCTTACGGTAGCGGCTAGCTGGAAAAACGTTCTCGTGCACGATTCCCCCATAGGAAACAATGGGGCAGTTTGGGCTGAAAAAAAACCTAACACCTGCAAAAAAGCAGCGTTAAGCTCCTAACGCAGCTCCATTGTTTCCTATGGGGAAACACTCTCTAAGTCTGCACCTAACACCCTAACATGAACCCCGAGTCTAAACACCCCTAACCTTACACTTATTAACCCCTAATCTGCCGCCCCCGCAATCGCTGACCCCTGCATTTTATTATTAACCCCTAATCTGCCGCTCCGGACACCGCCGCAACCTACATTATACCTATGTACCCCTAATCTGCTGCCTACATCGCCGACCCCTATATTATATTTATTAACCCCTAATCTGCTGCCCCAACATCGCCGCTACCTTACCTACACTTATTAACCCCTAATCTGCCGACCGGACCTTGCCCCCACTATAATAAATGTATTAACCCCTAAACCGCCTCACTCCCGCCTCAAAAACCCTATAATAAATAGTATAAACCCCTAATCTGCCCTCTCTAACATCGGCGACACCTAACTTAAAGTATTAACCCCTAATCTGCCGACCGGACCTCGCCGCTACTCTAATAAATGTATTAACCCCTAAAGCTAAGTCTAACCCTAACACCCCCCTAAGTTAAATATAATTTTTATCTAACAAAATAAATTATTTCTTATTAAAAAAATTAATCCTATTTAAAGCTAAATAAAAACCTGTAAAATAAACCCTAATATAGCTATAAATAATAATTACATTGTAGCTATTTTAGGAGTTATATTTATTTTACAGGCAACTTTGTATTTATTTTAACTAGGTACAATAGCTATTTAATAGCTACCTAGTTAAAATAATTACAAAATTACCTGTAAAATAAATCCTAACCTAAGTTACAATTAAACCTAACACTACACTATCAATAAATTAATTAACTAAACTACCTACAATTACCTACAATTAAATCAACTAAACTAAATTACAAAAAAAACAACACTAAATTAAAAAAAAAAAAAAAAAGATTACAAGAATTTTAAACTAATTACACCTACTCTAAGCCCCCTAAAAAAATAACAAAGCCCCCCAAAACACTAAGCCCCTGAAGATCTTCCTACCTTGTCTTCACCCAGCCGGGTACCATCCGATCCGTCCAGAAGAGGGTCCGAAGTCTTCATCCAGACGGCATCTTCTATCTTCCTCCATCCGGAGTGGAGCGGGTCCATCTTGAAGCAATGTAAATATTTGCATAGGAAATTAGCACATCTAGGCAAGGATCCCCACTTGCTTTTCCCCAGAAATACCTCATATACAGTGTTACCAATGCACAAGAGAATTCTGGGTAAGTTATGCAAATTAGATATGCAAATGCTCAGTTTTTTTGCTTCAAATATAACTGTTTTAACACAGCTATCCTTTTAACAGGATTATTGCAGCAAATCAGAAATTACTCACTAGACAGCCTGTTTCGTTCTATTTGGAACTCATCAGTAGGAGATAGATTTCTGGTTGCTGCATTGATAAAGCTATTTTCAAGGTTAAACCAAAATTCATTAAAATTATGGGGGGAGATAAAAAACTGAAATTAAAATCCTCCATGTCTCAAAATGATTTAATTTTAAGACATGGAGGATTTTAATTTCAGTTTTTATCTCCCCCCATAATTTTAATGAATATATATATATATATATATATATATATATATATATATATATATATATATATATATACTGTATATATATCTGGCTTGCAAAGTCAGAAGAAAATTGCTATGAACTCTAGAATTATTAAAAGAGCAATCAGGATTGATTCCAGACCACATCCCCAATGGAAAAGCTGGAAGCTGTAGCTGCATCAATGGGGTATAAATATTTCTTGGAAGATGTTTACTCTATGCACATCATCAGCTGAGACAGACTTTAACGAAATGGTCTTGACAATGTGATGTAAAGCTACTGAGAAAAAAGCTCAGCTAAAAAAAACGTTCATATGAAAACTACCAGATATATAATGTAATCTGTATTATTTATTTTCTGTAGATGCCATATATAAATGCAAACGTGTAGACAAAGTGTTATATATTTTCTTTTTAATTACTTATTTCAAAATAAAAATTACAACACACACTTTTTTTTAGTTGTATTGCTTTTTATATAACATAATAAAAACAACAATCATACCACACTTTAAGGCTGTCATAGTCAATGTACTCAGCTAAGCAGCTGTGAAAAATTAATTGTATTTAAAGTTCCTGCAGTAACACCCTTTCAAATGGGCTGGTTTCTCCCACCATTTGGAACTTGATTTCTGCTGCTATTTGATTTCTTGTCCATATAGTTTTTCTACAGCCAAAACTCCAATATTCAAATGTTCAATAAAGGATGTGGTTTCAAAAGGCAAAAGCTGTTTTTTTCAAAGACAAAATATAGTTAAAGGGGCTATTTGCAAACAGATTAATACATTCCAGCAGGTAAATTGGATCATTGGGAACAAATTAAAGGTACGAAAATAAAATCAGTTTACTATCCTTTTAATCTATTGATTCATAGGAGGCTATAATATGTTGAAAGCTTAGCCTAGAATAAAGACAACTTTGGTCTGGGGAAAAAGGGACACTTTAAATGGATTAAAATCTTACAGTAAAATGATTTTCCAAATTTAGATAATATGATGACAGGAACCAAGACTAAAGATACATAACAAAATGATAAAAATGTGTCTGTTACCTTGGCATTTTCCAATCGAAAGCAATGGACACACATTTTACCCCAGAATGTGTCATTGGGGGAAAAAAATCATTATCTGACATTTAGACACTAAAGTCAACATTAGCCTTTTATGTTTCAGGTAGAGAATGCAGTTTTAAGAGACTTTCCAATTCAGTTACAATTTCAAATTGTGCAGTTTTTTATATGTACACTTTCTGAGGTACCAGCTACTACTGAGCATGTGCAAATGTTCACAGTGTATGCACATGATACAAAGGTAAATGATATTGTATTGTCTTTTTATTATGCACTTTCTGATTATGCAATTCTACTGTTTTAGTCAGTAGTAAATATCAAGCAAAGGAAAAGTCTTCCCTAAAGTTGAACTAATTGCCCTTAAACACAAACTATAGGAAATTGCAGTTTCACTTCATTGACTGACAGCTAGGAGTCACCTTATTTATTATAGGAAGCAATCAACTTTTTCCTCCACATAATTGCATTGTTTTCTACTCAAAGGAACATGGAAGTGATGCATTAACTTTAACCCCTTACGTTCAGTGGGTATTTTGCATATTAAAGACCAAATCATTTTTCACAATTTTGACATTATTTTATTAAACTAGAATTCCTTTTTTATCTTATCATGTACCCTTAAATATTATGTTTGGTTTTTTTTAATGATAAAAAAGAGCTTTCTATTGATGTAATGCACTGCATGGGCAGGCACATTTTATAAAGAATACAAATATTTTAAAAGTATTTTTTTTATTTATTTTAGAAAATGTCTGATTTTTAAAAATGAAATATAAAAAAAATGATGTCTATATTTGAATTACATATATTTACATACACATCATTTACAGCAAAAATACTTTTGTAAATTGACTTGTGTACATACAGTATATTTGTGTGTACAGAAGTGTATATATGTATAAAATGTATTTACTGAAATATGTTTATTTTTTGATGTATTGCACAATGCATAAACCTTGCAAGCCAAAAGAAAAAAAAATGTACCAAAGTATGCATGTTGCAACTAGCCTGAGTTGGAGAACAAAGAGTGAGACGGGAACTTTTTGTCCCTGTACATACACTAAGGGCTCGATTTATTAAGCTGGGGTGGACAGAGGCGTACATATGCTCCCCTGTCCGCCCCAGCTCGCCTCTGGCGGGAAGCAATCCGCTGCCGGAATTTAAGATAGCACTCGGTCGATACTTTGCACTTGGGAGCAAACCCGCAGCGCTCAGCCAATCACACGCAGGCCGGAGCTGTTGATCTCCCCGGTCGGATGAGACCAGGGAGATTGAAATTCTCCACTTAAGAGGTGGAGAAGAGACTAGGAAGCAGCGGTCTGACGATCGCTGCTTGATAAATATGGACTGCAGGTTACTTTTGTGAGAACTTGCAGTCGTAGGTCTCCCAAATATATTTGTACTGAAAAACACATGGATCTTTACACTATCTGGACATAAATACAAATCAATGTAGTCTGACAGTAAATACCTTAAGATTTTATTTAAAATGTTTAGTTATGTGTAAAGAAACAACTTTGCAATATACGTTCAATATTTATTTTGCCCCCTTTTAATGTAATTTAACTGGAAATTGAGGATTTTCTAATTGCCAGAACTTGAAATGCGCCCTATTAACTTCACAATGCTAACCATGCTACATATCTCCCCCTAATTGGCTTTAAGTGATAACTGCAAAGCAATGCATTTTATACTAACATTATGACTGTGTGTAGCCTCCTTGTCTGCCCCAGATTGTCTCCTCCAAAGAAAACAATGGAAGATGGATGGTGTTTGGAAAACAATTGCAGTAAAAATAATAATTTATAATAAATTTGTTTTAAAAAGTCTACACATGGCTGATATGTTATTTTATAGCAACATAACAGAAATACATAAATGTCTTGTGATTGCTGTTTACTAACCCCTTTTAATGTAATTTAACTGGAAATTGAAAAATTTCTAATTCTCAGAACTTGAAATGCGCCCTGTTAACTTTACAGTGCTAACCATGGTACACATCTGCTGCTAATTGGCTTGCAATTGCTAGGTGTTTACTGTCCCTATATATATATATATATATATATATATATATATGTTACGGGTAAAGTCAGATATCCCGTTAATCCTAGGATTATCCGGGTAAAACGAACATTACCCAAGTGGCTGTGGGTAAAGCCTGATGTATGATCATAAATCCCCTGAGTCATCGAGCCACTGCATCAAACATATATACGATGCACAACAATTCCCCCATTTTCACCATATTTTTTTGCCTCTGCTGGGGGGGGTTAACCTCATTCCCCAAGGTTCCCTTGGGGTTGATGCCAGAGGATTGGGGTGGCTTCCTTGAACCCCCCCCAGAGGAAGGCAAAAAAATAGTGTAGATGGGGGAATTACAGTACATCAGGCTTTACCCACAGCCGCTTGCGTAATGTCCGTTTTACCCGGATAATCCTAGGATTACCCAGATATATTACTTTACCTGTGTAATATATATATATATAATTTAATTTATTTTATTTTTTTTTGGGGGGGGGGGGATTTTATTAACAAAAAAACAAAATCATGGGTTTAAAGGGATATGAAACTCAAAATGTTTCTTTCATGATTCAGATAGAGCACGCAATTTTCAACAACTTCCTAATTTAGTTTTATTATGATTTTTTCTTTGTTCATTGGTATCTTTTGTTGAAAAGCAGGGATGTATGCTTAGGAGCCGACCCAATTCTGGAGCACTATATGGCAGCAGTTTTACAAGAATGTTATCCATTTGCAAGAGCACTAGATGGCAGCACTATTTCTTTCCATGTAGTGCTCCAAATGCCTACCTAGGTATCTCTTCAACATAGGATACCATAGGAACAAAGCAAATTTGAAAATAGAAGTAAATTGGAAAAAAAAACATCATTTATGCTTACCTGATAAATTTATTTCTCTTGTGGTGTATCCAGTCCACGGATCATCCATTACTTGTGGGATATTCTCATTCCCAACAGGAAGTTGCAAGAGGACACCCACAGCAGAGCTGTCTATATAGCTCCTCCCCTCACTGCCATATCCAGTCATTCGACCGAAAACAAGCAGAGAAAGGAGAAACCATAGGGTGCAGTGGTGACTGTAGTTTAAAATTAAAAAATACCTGCCTTAAAATGACAGGGCGGGCCGTGGACTGGATACACCACAAGAGAAATAAATTTATCAGGTAAGCATAAATTATGTTTTCTCTTGTAAGGTGTATCCAGTCCACGGATCATCCATTACTTGTGGGATACCAATACCAAAGCTAAAGTACACGGATGAAGGGAGGGACAAGGCAGGTACTTAAACGGAAGGTACCACTGCCTGTAAAACCTTTCTCCCAAAAATAGCCTCCGAAGAAGCAAAAGTATCAAATTTGTAGAATTTTGAAAAAGTATGAAGCAAAGACCAAGTCGCCGCCTTGCAAATCTGTTCAACAGAAGCCTCATTTTTAAAGGCCCATGTGGAAGCCACAGCTCTAGTAGAATGAGCTGTAATACTTTCTGGAGGCTGCTGGCCAGCAGTCTCATAGGCTAAGCGGATTATGCTTCTTAGCCAAAAAGAAAGAGAGGTTGCCGAAGCCTTTTGACCTCTCCTCTGTCCAGAGTAGACAACAAACAAAGCAGATGTTTGACGAAAATCTTTAGTAGCTTGTAAGTAAAACTTTAAAGCACGAACCACGTCCAGATTGTGTAATAGACGCTCCTTCTTTGAAGAAGGATTAGAACACAAAGACGGAACAACAATCTCTTGATTGATATTCTTATTAGATACCACCTTAGGTAAAAACCCAGGTTTGGTACGCAGAACTACCTTATCTGCATGAAAAATCAGATAAGGAGAATCACATTGTAAGGCAGATAACTCGGAAACTCTACGAGCCAAGGAAATAGCTACCAAAAAAAGAACTTTCCAAGATAAAAGTTTGATATCTATGGAATGAAGAGGTTCAAATGGAACCCCCTGAAGAACTTTAAGAACCAAATTTAAGCTCCAAGGTGGAGCAACAGGTTTAAACACAGGCTTGATTCTAACTAAAGCCTGACAAAATGCCTGAACGTCTGGGACATCTGCCAGACGCTTGTGCAAAAGAATAGATAGCGCAGAAATCTGTCCCTTTAAGGAACTAGCTGACAATCCTTTCTCCAATCCTTCTTGGAGAAAAGATAATATCCTGGGAATCCTGACCTTACTCCATGAGTAGCCCTTAGATTCACACCAATAAAGATATTTACGCCATATTTTATGATAGATTTTCCTGGTGACAGGCTTCCGTGCCTGAATTAAGGTATCAATGACTGACTCGGAGAAACCCCGCTTTGATAAAATCAAGCGTTCAATCTCCAGGCAGTCAGCCTCAGAGAAATTAGATTTGGATGGTTGAAAGGACCTTGAAGTAGAAGGTCCTGTCTCAGCGGCAGAGTCCATGGTGGAAAGGATGACATGTCCACAAGATCTGCATACCAAGTCCTGCGTGGCCACGCCGGCGCTATCAAGATCACCGTTGCTCTCTCCTGCTTGATTTTGGCAATCAGACGAGGGAGCAGAGGAAACGGTGGAAACACATAAGCCAGGTTGAAGGACCAAGGCGCTGCTAGAGCATCTATCAGCGTTGCCTTGGGGTCCATGGACCTGGATCCGTAACAAGGAAGCTTGGCGTTCTGGCGAGACGCCATGAGATCCAGTTCTGGTTCGCCCCAACGAAGAACCAATTGTGCAAACACCTCCAGATGTAGTTCCCACTCCCCCGGATGAAAAGTCTGTCGACTTAGAAAATCCGCCTCCCAGTTCTCTACACCTGGGATATGGATAGCTTATAGGTGGCAAGAGTGAATCTCTGCCCAGCGAATTATCTTTGAGACTTCTAACATCGCTAGGGAACTCCTTGTTCCCCCTTGATGGTTGATGTAAGCCACAGTCGTGATGTTGTCCGACTGAAATCTGATGAACCTCATTGTCGCTAGATGAGGCCAAGCCTGAAGAGCATTGAATATCGCTCTTAGTTCCAGAATGTTTATTGGAAGGAGTGACTCCTCCTGAGTCCATGATCCCTGAGCCTTCAGGGAGTTTCAGACTGCACCCCAACCTAGAAGGCTGGCATCTGTCGTTACAATTGTCCAATCTGGCCTGCGAAAGGTCATACCTTTGGACAGATGGACCCGAGATAGCCACCAGAGAAGAGAATCCCTGGTCTCTTGGTCCAGATTCAGTAAAGGGGACAAATCTGTGTAATCCACTGACTGAGCATGCATAGTTGCAGCGGTCTGAGATGTAGGCGTGCAAACGGCACTATGTCCATTGCCGCTACCATTAAGCCGATTACTTCCATGCACTGAGCCACCGAAGGGCGAGGAATGGAATAAAGAACACGGCAGGAATTTAGAAGTTTTGATAACCTGGAATCCGTCAGGTAAATTTTCATTTCTACAGATTCTATCAGAGTCCCTAGGAAGGAAACTCTTGTGAGGGGGATAGAGAACTCTTTTCCTCGTTCACCTTCCACCCATGCGACCCCAGAAATGCCAACACACTGGGGGATAGTTATCAACGTGTCAACTTTCCTGCCTTCGCCGGCCCAATACGCCTGCCTAAGCTCGCCTACCATCGCCGCCGCGGACCTGAGAAAATTCGCCTAAGTTATCAATAAATCTGTCAAAAAGCCGCGCACCAAGTACGGGGCGATGAGCAGCGGACTGTGATAGTTATCACTCATCCGATCTCGCTGCTCTTCGGCTTTTTTACAGCTTTATTGCTAGCCTGTCACTAAGCACCCACACTAAACTACACTGTTCTACCCTTTATACCGCCGCCCCCGGAGCCCCCCGCAACTAAATAAAGTTACTAACCCCTAAACCGCCGCTCCTAGACCCCGCCGCAACTCTTATAAATGTATTAACCCCTAAACCGCCGCTCCCGGACACCGCTGCAACCTACATTACACCTAGTAACCCCTATCCTGCCCCCCCTATACCGCCGCCCTCTATAATAAAGTTATTAACCCCTATCCTGCTGATCCCGCACCTCGCCGCAACTAAATAAATAGTTTAACCCCTAAACCGCCGCTCCCGGACCCTGCCGCAACCTTTATTAAATTTATTTACCCCTAATCTGCCCCCCCTACACCGTTGCCACCTATAATACATTTATTAACCCCTATCCTGCCCCCCACTCCCCCGCCGCCACTGTAATAAATTTATTACCCCCTAAACCTAAGTCTAACACTAACCCTAACACCCCCCTAACTTAAATATTAATGAAATAAATCTAAATAATATTTCTATTATTAACTAAATGAATCCTATTTAAAACTAAATACTTACCTTTAAAATAAACCCTAATATAGCTACAATATAAGTAATAATTATATTGTAGCTATCTTAGGATTTATTTTTATTTTACAGGGAACTTTGTATTTATTTTAGCTAGTTAGAATAGTTATTAAATAGTTATTAACTATTTAATAACTACCTAGCTAAAAGAAATACAAAATTACCTGTAAAATAAATCCTAACCTAAGTTACAATTAAACCTAACACTACACTATCATTAAATAAATTAAATAAATTAAATACAAATAACTACAATTAAATACAATTACATAAACTAACTAAAGTACAAAAAATAAAAAAAGCTAAGTTACAAAAAATAAAAAAATAGGTTACAAACATTTAAAAAATATTACAACAATTTTAAGCTAATTACACCTAATCTAAGCCCCCTAATAAAATAACAAAGCCCCCCAAAATAAAAAAAATCCCTACCCTATTCTACATTAAAAAAGTTCAAAGCTCTTTTACCTTACCAGCCCTTAAAAGGGCCTTTTGTGGGGCATGCCCCAAAGAAAACTGCTCTTTTGCCTGTAAAAGAAAAATACACCCCCCCCAACATTAAAACCCACCACCCACATACCCCTAATCTAACCCAAACCCCCCTTAAAATAACCTAACACTAATCCCCTGAAGATCATCCTACCTTGAGTCGTCTTCACTCAGCCGAGCCACCGATGGAACTGAAGAGGAGATCCGGAGCGGCAGAAGTGATCCTTCAAGGGGCGCTGAAGAAGTCTTCCATCCGATGAAGTGATCCTCCAGGCGGCGCTGAAGAAGTCTTCCATCCGGGCGATGTCATCTTCCAAGCGGCGCTGAAGAAGTCTTCTATCCGGGCGATGTCATCTTCTAAGCGGGGTCTTCAATCTTCTTTCTTCAGGATCCATCTTCATCCCGCCGACGCGGAACATCCTTCTTCCCCGACGGACTACCGACAAATGAAGGCTCCTTTAAGGGACGTCATCCAAGATGGCGTCAATTCAATTCCGATTGGCTGATAGGATTCTATCAGCCAATCGGAATTAAGGTAGGAAAAATCTGATTGGCTGATTGAGATCGCATTCTATTGGCTGTTCCGATCAGCCAATAGAATGCGATCTCAATCTGATTGGCTGATTCAATCAGCCAATCAGATTTTTCCTACCTTAATTCCGATTGGCTGATAGAATCCTATCAGCCAATCGGAATTGAAGGGACGCCATCTTGGATGACGTCCCTTAAAGGAGCCTTCATTCGTCGGTAGTCCGTCGGGGAAGAAGGATGTTCCGCGTCGGCGGGATGAAGATGGATCCTGAAGAAAGAAGATTGAAGACCCTGCTTGGAAGATGACATCGCCCGGATAGAAGACTTCTTCAGCGCCGCTTGGAAGATGACATCGCCCGGATGGAAGACTTCTTCAGCGCCGCCTGGAGGATCACTTCATCGGATGGAAGACTTCTTCAGCGACCCTTGAAGGATCACTTCTGCAGCTCCGGATCTCCTCTTCAGTTCCATCAGTGGCTCGGCTGAGTGAAGATGACTCAAGGTAGGATGATCTTCAGGGGATTAGTGTTAGGTTATTTTAAGGGGGGTTTGGGTTAGATTAGGGGTATGTGGGTGGTGGGTTTTAATGTTGGGGGGGTGTATTTTTCTTTTACAGGCAAAAGAGCAGTTTTCTTTGGGGCATGCCCCACAAAAGGCCCTTTTAAGGGCTGGTAAGGTAAAAGAGCTTTGAACTTTTTTAATGTAGAATAGGGTAGGGAATTTTTTTATTTTGGGGGGCTTTGTTATTTTATTAGGGGGCTTAGATTAGGTGTAATTAGCTTAAAATTGTTGTAATATTTTTTAAATGTTTGTAACCTATTTTTTTATTTTTTGTAACTTAGCTTTTTTTATTTTTTGTACTTTAGTTAGTTTATGTAATTGTATTTAATTGTAGTTATTTGTATTTAATTTATTTAATTAATTTATTGATAGTGTAGTGTTAGGTTTAATTGTAACTTAGGCTAGGATTTATTTTACAGGTAATTTTGTATTTCTTTTAGCTAGGTAGTTATTAAATAGTTAATAACTATTTAATAACTATTCTAACTAGCTAAAATAAATACAAAGTTACCTGTAAAATAAATATAAATCCTAAAATAGCTACAATGTAATTATTAATTACATTGTAGCTATATTAGGGTTTATTTTACAGGTAAGTATTTAGTTTTAAATAGGAATAATTTATTAAAGTATAGTGTAGTGTTAGGTGTAATTGTAACTTAGGTTAGTTTTTATTTTACAGGTAAATTTCTCTTTATTTTAGCTAGGTAAGCTATTAAATAGTTAATAACTATTTAATAGCTATTGTACCTAGTTAAAATAAATTGAAATTTACCTGTAAAATAAAAATAAATCCTAAGAAAGCTACAATGTAATTATTATTTATATTGTAGCTATATTAGGGTTTATTTTAAAGGTAAGTATTTAGTTTTAAATAGGATTCATTTAGTTAATAATAGAAATATTATTTAGATTTATTTAATTAATATTTAAGTTAGGGGGGTGTTAGGGTTAGTGTTAGACTTAGGTTTAGGGGTTAATAATTTTATTACAGTGGCGGCGGTGTAGGGGGGGCAGGATAGGGTTTAATAAATGTATTATAGGTGGCGACGGTGTAGGGGGGGCAGATTAGGGGTTAATAACTTTATTATAGAGGGCGGCGGTATAGGGGGGGCAGGATAGGGGTTACTAGGTATAATGTAGGTTGCGGCGGTGTCCGGGAGAGGCGGTTTAGGGGTTAATATGTATAGAGTAGCTTGCGGTGGGCTCCGGGAGCGGCGGTTTAGGGGGAAAACACTTTATTTAGTTGCGGCGGTGTAGGGGGGACAGATTAGGGGTGTTTAGACTCGGGGTACATGTTAGGGTGTTAGGTGTAGACGTTTTCCATAGAAACATCTGGAGTGACGTAAGAATCGATCTGTGTTGGACTGAGTCCGGTGGATCGAAGCTTACGTCACAAAATTCTACTTTTGCCGGTATCTAGGGCTTAATAACTAAGGCGAATCAGCCTCGCCACAAATACGCTGCGGAATTCCAGCGTATTTGAGGTTGACGGCTTGATAACTACCCCCCTATGTCCGTATGAGACTTGGGAATTTGGAAGTTTGACGCCTGAATCAGGATGTTGTCTAAATAAGGGGCCACTGCTATGCCCCGTGGCCTTAGGACCGCCAGAAGCGACCCCAGAACCTTCGTAAAAATTCTTGGGGCTGTAGCTAACCCAAAGGGAAGAGCTACAAACTGGTAGTGCCTATCTAGGAAGGCAAACCTGAGAAACCGATGATGATCTTTGTGTATCGGAATGTGCAGATAAGCATCCTTTAAATCCACTGTAGTCATGTATTGACCCTCCTGGATCATAGGTAGGATGGTACGAATAGTCTCCATCTTGAATGATGGAACTTTTTGGCCTGCTTACCCTTGTTCCAGGTCTTGTTAGGTCTCCAGACCGTCTTGGACTGAGCAAAAGTTCCCTCTTGTTTTGCATTAGAGGAAGTTGATGCCGCAATTGCCTTGAAGTTTCGAAAGGCACGAAAATTAGACTGTTTGGCCCTTGGTTTGGACCTATCCTGAGGAGGGGCATGACCTTTTCCTCCAGTGATATCAGCAATAATCTCCTTCAAACCAGGCCCGAATAGGGTCTGCCCCTTGAAGGGAATGTTAAGCAGCTTCGATTTTGAAGTAACGTCAGCTGACCATGATTTAAGCCATAGCGCTCTGCGCGCCTGGATAGCAAAACCAGAATTCTTAGCCGTTAGTTTAGTCAAATGAACCATGGCATCAGAAACAAAAGAATTGGCTAGCTTAAGTGCTCTAAGCTTGTCAAGTATTTCATCCAATGGAGTCGCTACCTGTAAAGCCTCTTCCAGAGACTCAAACCAGAACGCCGCAGCAGCAGTGACAGGCGCAATGCATGCAAGGGGCTGTAGGATTAAACCTTGTTGAATAAACATTTTCTTAAGGTAACCCTCTAACTTTTTATCCATTGGATCTAAGAAAGCACAACTGTCCTCGACAGGGATAGTAGTACGCTTTGCTAGAGTAGAAACTGCTCCCTCCACCTTAGGAACTGTCTGCCATAAGTCCCGTGTGGTGGCGTCTATTGGAAACATTTTTCTAAAAACAGGAGGGGGAGAGAACGGCACACCTGGTCTATCCCATTCCTTAGTAATAATTTCTGTAAACCTTTTAGGTATTGGAAAAACATCAGTGCACACCGGCACTGCATAGTATTTATCCAGTCTACACAATTTCTCTGGCACTGCAATTGTATCACAGTCATTCAGAGCAGCTAAAACCTCCCTGAGTAACACGCGGAGGTGTTCAAGCTTAAATTTAAATGTAGAAATATCAGAATCAGGTTGCATCATCTTCCCTGAGTCAGAAAAATCACCCACAGAAAGAAGCTCTCCTTCTTCAGCTTCTGCATATTGTGAGGCAGTATCAGACATAGTTCTTAAAGCGTCAGTATTCTCTGTATTTCGTCTAACTCCAGAGCTATCTCGCTTTCCTCTAAATACAGGTAGTCTGGCTAATACCGCTGACAGTGTATTATCCATGACTGCCGCCATGTCTTGTAAAGTAAATGCTATGGGCGCCCTGGATGTACTTGGCGCCATTTGACCGTGAGTCCCTTGAGCGGGAGTCAAAGGATCTGACACGTGGGGAGAGTTAGTCGGCATAACTTTCCCCTCGTCATATTCCTCTGGTGATAAATTTTTTAAAGACAGAACATGATCTTTATTGCTTAAAGTGAAATCAGTACATTTGGTACACATTCTAAGAGGGGGTTCCACCATGGCTTTTAAACATAATGAACAAGGAGTTTCCTCTATGTCAGACATGTTTATACAGACTAGCAATGAGACTAGCAAGCTTGGAAAACACTTTAAATCAAGTTAACAAGCAAATATAAAAAACGGTACTGTGCCTTTAAGAGAAACAAATTTTGTCAGAATTTGAAAAACAGTGAAAAAAGGCAGTAAATCAAACAAAATTTTTACAGTGTGTATAATAAGCTAACAGAGCATTGCACCCACTTGCAAATGGATGATTAACCCCTTAGTTCAAAAACCGGATCAAAAAAACGATATAGACGTTTTTTAACAGTCACACCAAACTGCCACAGCCTTGCTGTGGGCCTACCTTCCCCAACAAACGATTTTGGAAGCCTAAGAGCCCTTTAGAGATGTCCTGTAGTATTCAGGGGACTCCTGGAAGAAGCTGGATGTCTCAGTCTGTAATAGTTAATGCGCAAAACTAGGCCCCTCCCACTCATAGTAACACAGTGGAAAGCCTCAGGAAACTGTTTCTAGGCAAATTTAAGCCAGCCATGTGGAAAAAAACTAGGCCCCAATAAAGTTTTATCACCAAAGTATATATAAAAACGTTTACACATGCCAGCAAACGTTTTATATTGTAAATATAAAAGAGTATTACCTCAGAAAGTAAGCATGATACCAGTCGCTATTAAATCACTGTATTCAGGCTTACCTTACATAAATTTGGTATCAGCAGCATTTTCTAGCCTTCACATCTTCTAGAAAAATATTAACTGCACATACCTCATAGCAGGATAACCTGCACGCCATTCCCCCGCTGAAGTTATCTCTCTCTTCAGTCATGTGTGAGAACAGCAATGGATCTTAGTTACAACCTGCTAAGATCATAGAAATCCCAGGCAGATTCTTCTTTTTTCCTGCCTGGAACAAAATAGCACAACTCCGGTACTATTTAAAAATAATAAACTCTTGATTGAAGCAAAATAACAGCTACATTTCACCACTTATCTCTTACTACCTCCATGCTTGTTGAGAGTTGCAAGAGAATGACTGGATATGGCAGTGAGTGGAGGAGCTATATAGACAGCTCTGCTGTGGGTGTCCTCTTGCAACTTCCTGTTGGGAATGAGAATATCCCACAAGTAATGGATGATCCGTGGACTGGATACACCTTACAAGAGAAAAATGTTTTAAATGCTATGCTCTGTATAAATCACAAAATGATTTTTTTTAGGTTTCATATCCCTTTAACAAATATATATATATATTTGTATATTTTTTATTTTCCCTACTTTCTTCTAATTTATCACCTTCAGTGAGCCTTTCTGTCAGCATGTAGCCATTCCATAATATGTATTATATATTGCAGCCTCTGACTAACTAGATACAGGAAAGCTGAATAAACAGGCTCGGGACAGTAAACAAGACATTTCTGTTGTGTTGCTATAGAATAACACGTAACCCAAGTCTGAAGGTTTGTAAAACAAATAAACATCCTTTTTATTACAATTATCATGAAATAGCCAAACTCCACCCACAATTTGCCTTACTTTGAGGAGCCAATCTGAGCTTTAGTCTGCAGGCAACAAGGCTACTTACTCACTAAAGATGGCATACAATGCATTGTTTTGCAGTTGTTGTTTGATAAATCCAATTAGGGACAGGCATGTAGCAGAGTTAACCTTGATATGTCAGCAGGGTGCATTTAAAGTTTTGAGAATTAGTAGTTACTTAAAGGGACATGAAACCCAAACTTTTCTTTCATGATTTAGAAAGCACATGTAATTTTAAACAACTTTCCAATTTACTTCTATTATCTAATTTGCTTCATTATCTTAATATCCTTTGTTGAAAATCATATCTAAATATGCTCAGTAGCTGCTGATTGGTGGCTGCACATAGATGCCTCATGTGATTGGCTCCTTCATGTGCAGTGCTATTTCTTCAACAAAGGATATCTAAAAGATGAAACAAATTAGATAATAGAAGTAAATTGGAATGTTGTTTAAAATTGTATTCTCTATCTGAATCATGAAAGAAAAAAATTTGGATTTCGTATCTATTTAATTTTTAGAGCTAAATTACATGAACAGAAGGAAAAACAAATAATGACAATATATTGCAAAGTTGTTTCATTATGAAACAATCAGTAACACTAAGGGTGTGTTACTACTAGGGGGCGCACAGGACCTTATATGATTATTATGTAAATAGGCTAAGAGAGAAGAGAACAAGATATTACATATAATAACTATAATAAAATATACTATACGGAATAATGTAAACAAAAAAGAAACAATTCTTATAAATATGGGACTATGAGAAACATAGGATACAACACAAATAATAACAAATACAGTAATAAGAAATTCCTGAAAGGTTCTTATCTGGAAATGCTGTCTTCTTCTGCAATGTTATATAGATGGTAAATGTCCCAATTGGGGTGGGTATAGTCCCAAATGATGAATGTGATCAAATACCAGGATGATCAATGATCAGGAACACAGATGATGACTGGAGTCAGCTGCTTTGTCAGGGAAATCACGATATAAGAGCAAGTTTTCTCTGTGAAAAAAATCACAAAAAGACAAAGGCGCCTCCTGGTGTAATACAGTTGGTGAAAGAGATTTGATAGGTAATCAAAAAGGTACTCACAAGTGGAGCAGCACCCAATTGTGCTAAATCAAACAGACTGGGATCTCACAGTGTCCCAGCTCACTGACACTGCAAGGAAACTGGTTTCTCCAATGTCTTGCCGGACTGACAGAGCTCAGACTCTCACAAAGAGGTTTACATAAAACCAAATTTTATTAATAAAATAAAAATCTCAGTGTCTCATGACACTAGATATTAAAAGAACAAGCAACGCGTTTCTCAGACTGCTGTCTGTTTCATCAGGCTTCTATTGATACAATGAGAGTACTGGCTTAAATAAAAACATATGACCAATCCCAGTTCATTAACACCTGACACACCCAACCAGGTCATTGTCAGTGTATATATACTCATTCTCATGATTAATTTTTTAAAATGTTTTTAGATGTTTAGAGATTGTTATTCAATTTTGTTTATTATGTCAGTGGTTATATTGAGACCAATTAGGTCTTAGTACACCTGGTTGGGTGTGTCAGGTGTTAATGAACTGGGATTGGTCATATGTTTTTATTTAAGCCAGTACTCTCATTGTATCAATAGAAGCCTGATGAAACAGACAGCAGTCTGAGAAACGCGTTGCTTGTTCTTTTAATATCTAGTGTCATGAGACACTGAGATTTTTATTTTATTAATAAAATTTGGTTTTATGTAAACCTCTTTGTGAGAGTCTGAGCTCTGTCAGTCCGGCAAGACATTGGAGAAACCAGTTTCCTTGCAGTGTCAGTGAGCTGGGACACTGTGAGATCCCAGTCTGTTTGATTTAGCACAATTGGGTGCTGCTCCACTTGTGAGTACCTTTTTGATTACCTATCAAATCTCTTTCACCAACTGTATTACACTAGGAGGCGCCTTTGTCTTTTTGTGATTTTTTTCACAGAGAAAACTTGTTTCATTATGCATGATTACATATTTTATATAAAAATCTTAAGAAGGTGTTTACTGTCCCTTTAAGGAATTTAGTATGCACGCAAACTTTTTTAATTTGTGATAAAACTGCATTTTTTGTGCATAGCAGCAGCAATGTAGTAAAGTTAATTGATCACCTCCTTGTCCCTTTAAGCCCTGAATGACATGGACATACCCTATACATCACATGTTTTTTTAAAGGGACATGAAACCCACAATTTTTCTTTCATTATTCAGATAGAACATACAATTTTAAACAACATTCCAATTTACTTCTATTATCTAATTTGCTTCATTCTCTTTTTATCGTGCTTTGAAAGACACAAGACATATTTGTGGAGCCACCAATAAGCAGCTTTTGAGCCTACCTAGGTATACTTCTTAACAAAGGAGACAAAAAGAACAAAACAAATTAGATAATAGAATTAAATTGGAAAGCTATTTAAAATTGCATGCTCTATCTGATTCAAGAAAGAAGAAATTTGGGATACATATCCCTTTAAGGGGTTTCAAGTCTTGTAATAGAGAGACACGCTATTACTAAATGAATCACTCCACGAGGCTTTTCAGAAATAGGGTGGTCTCATCGCTGTCAGCGAGATCTGCACTGTTTAACCCCTTAGAGTGAAAATGTACATCGGCTGTCAGGGGGTTACGCTGAAATAAACTAATAGGCAAAACATTTATGTGCTAAATTGGAAAATATATATTGCAAATGTTTTATTCCTTAGATTCAACATAATTTTAAATTTACATTTTTAGGAGTAATTAACTTTGAATAATTTGTTTGCTTAGGGAACCACACGAGATAATATAGCATGTTATGTTCAGAACACATCTAAACTAATGTTTTTTGGTTTAGTAAGCTTGTCTAACATTCCTTGTCCAAATTTACTGGCAAAAAGTGAAATAACTTCCTCATTTTTGTTCTTCAGAGCCAGGTCATATGCAGTCATTCCTTTATCATTCTTCTTTTTTGTGCTTGCATTGCACCTAAACAAGAAGGCAAATAAAGCTGATTATTAACAACAAATATGTTTTGTTTCAGGATTATTTCTATATTTTATTCTGACCATGTCAAGCAATTACTTTGATCCGTGAAATGTCTCCTTAAAAGTGCATACATATACAAGTTGTAAAGAGCCAACATAGACCACTACCATACACAAACTGAATGTTACTACTATGCAAATTTACCTTCTTCTGCAAACAAACAATAAAAGGCATTTTACAGAATGAATAGATCACATTACTATAGAAGTAAATGTCAAATATAAGTGGATTTACTTGATCTTATTTAAGATGAATCTATTTCAGTTACTAAGATTACTTTATTTCTGGAATTAGAAAAATGTGTTACCCATGATAAGATTATAGACCTGTACATTATTTTATTTACTTTACTTGTATTAGGCTAAAATAATTGAATATGTTTACATGAATTTTAATTGATGCGCTCAATGAAGAACTAATTATATATATATTTTTTCTTACATTTAATAAACTGAAATTAAATCAAGCCAATCTGTTGCTCTGCTTTGAACATTTATGTCATAAGTACTGATTTGCAAAATGCAGTGGAGCCCATTTTTTAAGCCTTTGAAATTAAGCTGTAAGGTAATAAACCTTAAAGTATGAGCATAACAGTGATCCTGTGCAAAATAAAATAGGTATAAAAATGTCATTATACAGAATGCAAAAGTAACTACCCCCTCCTTAAACCAATTTGTTCCTTGTTTGCTACACACTGGTTTCTTGTCAAACAGTGTCTTCGTTGTATTCCAAGTAACTTTTTAAACTTCACTGCAAATGTCTATTGGTGGCATAAAGACACAGCTCAATGACTCACCTACAATGCACGAAACACACAAAAGGTATGAAAATATGTTTTGCTGAGTTGTAACCTTGAGTTACTTAGAAGCGTATAGATTTGTTCTTACGATAGCAGAAGGCGATTTAGCGGGTTTTTCTCATCCTTTATGGGTTATAGGTCTGCTAGGATTACACTATTTTGCATATTGTATGACATTCTGCATAACAAAAATACTTTTAGAGCGAACACATTAACCTAAGCTATACTATAAACCTACAAGCAATAAAAACACATATTACAAATAGCTTTCTTAAAATATATATTGATGTAATAAAACTGGTAGTGGGTATTCATGTTTTTTTCTCTCTACTACAAGACATGTTGTTTACAGTACTGAGCAAACATTTCACTGCAAATGCTCTTGATTTGAATGTCAGATATTATGTGACCTCCTGGCTGTATATTTTTAAGATCTAGCGGCAGGATAGCTTGTTGAATGTATGAAAAGGAAAACTATAAAGTATGATGCAAACATGAAAAATGACTAGTTAAATGTGGTCATGTATGTCCTCCAATCCATTTCTTATGCTACCATGTTTGTGTGGGCAAGTCAGGTGCCTAACTACAGGGGTTTCGGAGGACTCAATTGAGACTGGGCCCACACCTCTAGGGGGCCATATGGCTCTGCAGTCAATAGTGGTTTCGCTACAGATGTGCCTGGTAAGGCTCAGCCTCAACCTGCATCATGCCTGGCCCATCTAACTGCTCACCTAAAAAAAAAGGACTCTGAGTGTAAGGAAAGTGTATGGATTTGCCATTACAAATATGGTGACACGTTTCCAAGATGCCCGTTATAGTGTGGGCGTGCAGAGAAACCTGCTACCTAGAGCTGACACTTTTTCTTGGGAAAAAATACCGGCCATGCTAATTAGCATACAATAATTAAACAGCATAACTGAGAAGCTAAAGCTGCTAGGAATGATTTTAAATTTTGTTTTAAATTAGATCTCAAAACTTGTAGAAGTTTCAGCATAACAGGACCTTCATTACTATAGTTATTCTTTATTTCTATATTTATTCTTTATTATCCACATTGACTTGAACCTTAAAAATACCAGCCATGTCGGTAAAATACCTGTTGGATAATATTTATAGAGGAAGGCTACGTAAGTGCAAATATGTTGGTGCAGATTAACCAAGGGGGAAGGAGAACTCAAAATCACAGAGAAGCAGCTCTTCTTGCTCTGGCTCAGCTTCTGCTGATTTCAAACAGCCAGAAAGGGTATTGTTGAAAAAAGGGTGTACCCTGTTGCAGCCTTTGCCCTGGGGCTCAGTGAGGTTTAGCTATGTCCCTGCTTACAGTGCTATATACAATTCATCCCTGGGGAACAACGCTGCAGATGTATCCATGGTATGGACTAGGAGAGGGAAGCATGGAGGCACTTTCATATACACCTCTGGAAAAAATTAAGAGACCACTCCATTGTTTTCTAAAATCAGCATCTCTACATGTATGGCTGCCATTCTAGTGTCTGTTGAATTCCAACACAGGGACACCTCATTCTTCTTAATGAGGTACTGATTAGGTGATCACCTGAACCAAATCTTATTTAATGAGGAAAAATATAAAAACCACTGCTGTGGTTATCACTATCCTCTTGCAAAAGGACCAGCTGGATGGTAAAAACAGTTCTAGTAGTACCTCAAAAGTAATTGGAAGAAAAAAATAACTATTGACCATTCCAAAAAGAGTTGAAAAACTAAATTTATGCTTACCTGATAAATTACTTTCTTTTAGGATATCACGAGTCCACAGATTTCATCCTTACTTGTGGATATTAACCTCCTGCTAACAGGAAGTGGCAAAGAGCACCACAGCAGAGCTGTATATATAGCCCCTCCCTTCCCCTCCATCCTCAGTCATTCGGCCGAAGGTATAGGAAGAGAAAAGGAAAGGCTAAAAAGGTGCAGAGGTGACTGAAGTTTACAAAAAAATATAAAGAAAAACTGTCTTAAAAAGAACAGGGTGGGCCGTGGACTCGTCATATCGTAAAAGAAAGTAATTTATCAGGTAAGCATAAATTTAGTTTTCTTTTACAAAGATATGACGAGTCCACGGATTTCATCCTTACTTGTGGGAAAGCAATACCAAAGCAATAGGACACGGATGAAAGGGAGGGACAAGACAGGAACCTAAACGGAAGACACCACTGCTCGAAGAACCTTTCTCCCAAAGATAGCCTCAGAAGAAGCAAAAGTATCAAATTTGAAAAATTTGGAAAAAGTGTGAAGGGACGACCAAGTCACAGCCTTACTAATATGTTTAACAGATGCATCGTTTTTAAAAGCCTATGTGGAAGCCACAGCCCTAGTAGAATGAGCCGTAATTCTTTCAGGAGGCTGCTGTCCAGCAGTTTCATATGCCAGGCGGATGATACTTCTCAGCCAAAAAGAAAGAGAGGTCGCCGTAGCTTTCTGACCCCTACGCTTTCCAGAATAAACCATGAATAATGAAGATGATTGACGGAAATCCTTAGTTGCCTGTAAGTAAAACTTTAAGGCACGGACCACATCCATGTAACAGACGCTCCTTCTTCGAAGAAGGATTAGGACACAAGGAAGGAACAACAATTTCCTGATTAATATTCTTATTCGAAACAACCTTAGGAAGGAACCCAGGTTTGGTACGTAAAACTACCTTATCAGAATGAAATATGAGATAAGGCGAATCACACTGTAATGCTGAAAGCTCAGAAACTCTTCGAGCAGAAGAAATAGCAACCAAAAACAAAACTTTCCAAGATAATAGTTTAATATCTATGGAATGCATAGGTTCAAACGGAACCCCTTGCAGAACTCGAAGAACTAAATTCAAACTCCAGGGAGGAGTAATAGGTCTAAATACAGGCTTAATTCTAGATAGAGCCTGACAAAAAGACTGAACATCTGATACATTTGCCAAACGTTTGTGAAACAGAATTGACAAAGCTGAAATTTGTCCCTTTAAGGAACTTGCTGATAACCATTTCTCCAATCCTTCTTGGAGAAAAGACAAAATCCTAGGAATCCTAACTTTACTCCATGAGTAACCCTTGGATTCACACCAATAAAGATATTTACGCCATATCTTATGATAGATTTTTCTAGCG